>NW_025534762.1:0-77500 GCF_020615455.1 Coregonus clupeaformis
AGTCAGACCAAGCTATAACATTATATATTTACTACGACAGTACAGGGATAAAAACTCAATTGGACACCCCTGTCCAATTCTGTATGTGGAGAAGGTAATGTCGTGGGGAGCTGGGGTTTGTTTTGTTGTACTCCTGGGAGGCCATAGATGTCCATCGATGTGCTTTGGAAGGGGCTAGGTGGATTTCAAAATGTGGTTATGTTTTTTGCACATAGGGTACAGGGATAAAACTCAATTGGACACCCCTGTCCAATTCTGTATGTGGAGAAGGTAATGTCGTGGGGAGCTGGGGTTTGTTTTGTTGTACTCCTGGGAGGCCATAGATGTCCATCGATGTGGTTTGGAGGGGGCTAGGTGGATTTCAAAATGTGGTTATGTTTTTTGCACATAGGGTACAGGGATAAAAACTCAATTGGACACCCCCTGTCCAATTCTGTATGTGGAGAATGTAATGTCGTGGGGAGCTGGGGTTTGTTTTGTTGTACTCCTGGGAGGCCGTAGATGTCCATCTATGTGCTTTGTGTTAGGGTTAGGGTTGGGTTAGGTTAGGGTTAGGGAGTTAGGGTTAGGTTAGTTAGGTTAGGGTTAGGGTAGGTTGGGTTAGGGTTAGGGTTAGGGTTAGGGTTAGGAACAGGGATAAAACTCAATTGGACACCCCTGTCCAATTCTGTATGTGGAGAAGGTAATGTCGTGGGAGCTGGGGTTTGTTTTGTTGTACTCCTGGGAGGCCGTGAGATGTCCATCGATGTGCTTTGGAGGGGGCTAGGTGGATTTCAACATTATGGGGTCTGAAAACTCGATAAATAAAGCGACAAAGTCGCTAAGTTGGCAACACTGGCCGAGGTTAGGGTTAGGTTAGGGTTAGGAGGGTTAGAGTTAGGGGTTGGGGTTAGGGTTAGGGTTAGGGGTTAGGGTTAGGGTTAGGGTTAGGGGTTTAGGGTTAGGGTTAGGGTTAGGTTAGGTTAGGGTTAGGGTTAGGGTTAGGTACAGGGATAAAAACTCCATCGGACACCCCTGTCCAATTCTGTATGTGGAGAAGGTAATGTCGTGGGGGAGCTGGGGTTTGTTTTGTTGTACTCCTGGGAGGCCATAGATATCCATCGATGTGCTTTGGAGGGGGCTAGGTGGATTTCAAAATGTTGTTATGTTTTTTACACATACAGGGATAAAAACTCAATTGGACACCCCTGTCCAAATCTGTATGTGGAGAAGGTAATGTCGTGGGGAGCTGGGGTTTGTTTTGTTGTACTTCTGGGAGGCCGTAGATGTCCATTGATGTGCTTTGGAGGGGGCTAGATGGATTTCAAAATTTGGTTATGTTTTTTGCACATAGGGTACAGGGATAAAAACTCCATCGGACACCCCTGTCCAATTCTGTATGTGGAGAAGGTAATGTCGTGGGGAGCTGGGGTTTGTTTTGTTGTACTCCTGGGAGGCCTTAGATGTCCATCGATGTGCTTTGGAGGGGGCTAGGTGGATTTCAAAACTTAGTCTCCGTCTGATGGATTCTGCTAAGTGTTTGGCTCTTTGGTGACTTAAAAAAAAGTGCAACACAAACCTATTCCAGATGACTCAGGGGTATTGAAACGTGCTCCTAGATGGTTTTACAGGGCTTTTTTTTTTTTTTTAAGAAACACGACTTTGTCTCCGGCTGTTGGATTCTGTTAAAGTTTCGGCACATGTGCCGCAGCTTTAACAGAATCCAACAGCCGGAGACTAAGTGTTTGGCTTTTGGTGACTTAAAAAAAAGTGCAACACAAACCTATTCCAGATGACTCAGGGGGTATTGAAACGTGCTCCTAGATGGTTTTACAGGGCACTTTTTTTTACATTTACATCCCGCCCTGAATGTATGCCAGGATGGGATCAGCCAGCGGCAGCTTCCCGCATGCACGATTCATTTGCAGTCTGGATGCGGAATGGTGAACATCTCCTGCTCTGACTGCAGCTGGGAGGGACTGCTGCGCGAGGACTGGGCCACATGTGAGTCCTTTGGGACGGGGGTGGGGCCCACGGCAGCACCCGCTGCTCGTTGAGAAGAGTACGAACGATACGTGCTTTCACATCAGAGTCTCCAAATGACTCCAATAACACCAGAAAAAGTCGGTAGATTTGTCGCTAGTCCCTTTTTTGAAAATGTGTCGCTAGAGGGGTCTGAAAACTCGATAAATATAGCGACAAAGTCGCTAAGTTGGCAACACTGGCCGGAGAGGGTTAGGTTAGGGTTAGGGTTAGGGTTGGGTTAGGGTTAGGTTGGGGTTAGGGTTAGGGTTAGGGGTTAGGGTTGGGTTAGGGTTAGGTTGGGGTTAGGTTAGGTTGGGTTAGGGATAAAAACTCCATCGGACACCCCTGTCCAATTCTGTATGTGGAGAAGGTAATGTCGTGGGGAGCTGGGGTTTGTTTTGCTGTACTCCTGGGAGGCCGTAGATGTCAATCGATGTGCTTTGGAGGGGGCTAGGTGGATTTCAAAATGTGGTTATGTTTAGGGTTAGGGTTAGGGTTAGGGTTAGGGTTAGGGTTAGGGTAGGGTTAGGGTTAGGGAGGGTTAGGGTTAGGGTTAGGTTAGGGTTAGGGTTAGGGTTAGGGTTAGGGTTAGGGGTTAGGGTTAGGGGTTAGGGTTAGGGTTAGGGTTTAGGGTTAGGGTTAGGGTTAGGGTTAGGGTTAGGTACAGGGATAAAAACTCCATCGGACACCCCTGTCCAATTCTGTATGTGGAGAAGGTAATGTCGTGGGGAGCTGGGGTTTGTTTTGTTGTACTCCTGGGATGCCGTAGATGTCCATCGATGTGCTTTGGAGGGGGCTAGGTGGATTTCAACATTATGGGGTCTGAAATCTCGATAAATATAGCGACAAAGTCGCTAAGTTGGCAACACTGGCCGGGTTAGGGTTAGGGTTAGGGTTAGGGTTAGGGTTAGGGTTAGGGTTAGGGTTTAGGGTTAGGGTTAGGGTTAGGGTTAGGGTTAGGGTTTAGGGTTTAGGGTTAGGGTTAGGGTTAGGGTTAGGGTTAGGGTTAGGTACAGGGATAAAAACTCAATTGGACACCCCTGTCCAATTCTGTATGTGGAGAAGGTAATGTCGTGGGGAGCTGGGGTTTGTTTTGCTGTACTCCTGGGAGGCCGTAGATGTCAATCGATGTGCTTTGGAGGGGGCTAGGTGGATTTCAAAAAGTTGTTATGTTTTTGGGGTTAGGGTTAGGGTTAGGGTTAGGTACAGTGATAAAAATCTCAATTGGACACCCCTGTCCAATTCTGTATGTGGAGAAGATAATGTCGTGGGGAGCTGGGGTTTGTTTTGCTGTACTCCTGGGAGGCCGTAGATGTCAATCGATGTGCTTTGGAGGGGGGCTAGGTGGATTTCAAAATGTGGTTATGTTTTTGGGTTAAGGTTAGGGTTAGGGTTAGGGTTAGGTACAGGGATAAAAACTCAATTGGACACCCCTGTCCAATTCTGTATGTGGAGAAGGTAATGTCGTGGGGAGCTGGGGTTTGTTTTGTTGTACTCCTGGGAGGCCGTAGATGTCCATCGATGTGCTTTGGAGGGTTAGGGTTAGGGTTAGGTACAGGGATAAAAACTCAATTGGACACCCCTGTCCAATTCTGTATGTGGAGAAGGTAATGTCGTGGGGAGCTGGGGTTTGTTTTGCTGTACTCCTGGGAGGCCATAGATGTCCATCGATGTGCTTTGGAGGGGGCTAGGTGGATTTCAAAATTTGGTTATGTTTTTTGGGTTAGGGTTAGGGTTAGGGTTAGGTTAGGGTTAGGGTTAGGGTTAGGGTTAGGGTTAGGGTACAGGGATAAAAACTCAATTGGACACCCCTGTCCAATTCTGTATGTGGAGAAGGTAATGTCGTGGGGAGCTGGGGTTTGTTTTGCTGTACTCCTGGGAGGCCGTAGATGTCAATCGATGTGCTTTGGAGGGGGCTAGGTGGATTTCAAAATGTGGTTAGGGTACAGGGATAAAAACTCAATTGGACACCCCTGTCCAATTCTGTATGTGGAGAAGGTAATGTCGTGGGGAGCTGGGGTTTGTTTTATTGTACTCCTGGGAGGGTTAGGTTTAGGGTTAGGGTTAGGGTTAGGGTTAGGTACAGGGATAAAAACTCAATTGGACACCCCCTGTCCAATTCTGTATGTGGAGAAGGTAATGTCGTGGGGAGCTGAGGTTTGTTTTGTTGTACGCCTGGGAGGCTGTAGATGTCAATCGATGTGCTTAGGGTTAGGGTTAGGGTTAGGGTACAGGGATAAAAAATCAATTGGACACCCCTGTCCAATTCTGTATGTGGAGAAGGTAATGTCGTGGGGAGCTGGGGTTTGTTTTGCTGTACTCCTGGGAGGCCGTAGATGTCAATCGATGTGCTTTGGAGGGGGTTAGGGTTAGGTACAGGGATAAAAACTCAATTGGACACCCCTGTCCAATTATGTATGTGGAGAAGGTAATGTCGTGGGGAGCTGGGGTTTGTTTTGCTGTACTCCTGGGAGGCCGTAGATGTCAATCGATGTGCTTTGGAGGGGGTTAGGGTTAGGTACAGGGATAAAAACTCAATTGGACACCCCTGTCCAATTATGTATGTGGAGAAGGTAATGTCGTGGGGAGCTGGGGTTTGTTTTGCTGTACTCCTGGGAGGCCGTAGATGTCAATCGATGTGCTTTGGAAAGGGCTAGGTGGATTTCAAAATTTGGTTAGGTACAGGGATAAAAACTCAATTGGACACCCCTGTCCAATTCTGTATGTGGAGAAGGTAATGTCGTGGGGAGCTGGGGTTTGTTTTGTTGTACTCCTGGGAGGCCGTAGATGTCCATCGATGTGCTTTGGAGGGGGCTAGGTGGATTTCAAAATTTGGTTATGTGTTTTGCACATAGGGTACAGGGATAAAAACTCAATTGGACACCCCTGTCCAATTCTGTATGTGGAGAAGGTAATTTCGTGGGGAGCTGGGGTTTGTTTTGTTGTACTCCTGGGAGGCCTTAGATGTCCATCGATGTGCTTTGGAGGGGGCTAGGTGGATTTCAAAATGTGGTTATGTTTTTTGCACATAGGGTACAGGCATAAAAACTCAATTGGACACCCCTGTCCAATTCTGTATGTGGAGAAGGTAATGTCGTGGGGAGCTGGGGTTTGTTTTGTTGTACTCCTGGGAGGCCGTAGATGTCCATCGATGTGCTTTGGAGGGGCTAGGTGGATTTCAAAATTTGGTTATGTTTTTGCACATAGGGTACAGGCATAAAAACTCAATTGGACACCCCTGTCCAATACTGTATGTGGAGAAGGTAATATCGTGGGGAGCTGGGGTTTGTTTTGTTGTACTCCTGGGAGGCCGTAGATGTCCATCGATGTGCTTTGGAGGGGGCTAGGTGGATTTCAAAATTTGGTTATGTTTTTTGCACATAGGGTACAGGCATAAAAACTCAATTGGACACCCCCTGTCCAATTCTGTATGTGGAGAAGGTAATGTCGTGGGGAGCTGAGGTTTGTTTTGCTGTACTCCTGGGAGGCCGTAGATGTCAATCGATGTGCTTTGGAGGGGGCTAGGGTTAGGGTTAGGGTTAGGGTTAGGTACAGGGATAAAAACTCAATTGGACACCCCTGTCCAATCCTGTATATGGAGAAGGTAATGTCGTGGGGAGCTGGGGTTTGTTTTGCTGTACTCCTGGGAGGCAGTAGATGTCAATCGATGTGCTTTGGAGGGGGCTAGGTGGATTTCGAAATTTGGTTAGGGTACAGGGATAAAAACTCAATTGGACACCCCTGTCCAATTCTGTATGTGGAGAAGGTAATGTCGTGGGGACCTGGGGTTTGTTTTGTTGTACTCCTGGGAGGCCGTAGATGTCCATCGATGTGCTTTGGAGGGGCTAGGTGGATTTCAAAATTTGGTTATGTTTTTGCACATAGACAGGGAAAAAAACTCAATTGGACACCCCTGTCCAATTCTGTATGTGGAGAAGGTAATGTCGTGGGGAGCTGGGGTTTGTTTTGCTGTACTCCTGGGAGGCCGTAGATGTCAATCGATGTGTTTTGGAGGGGGCTAGGTGGATTTCAAAATTTGGTTATGTTTTTTGCACATAGGGTACAGGCATAAAAACTCAATTGGACACCCCTGTCCAATTCTGTATGTGGAGAAGGTAATGTCGTGGGGAGCTGAGGTTTGTTTTGCTGTACTCCTGGGAGGCCGTAGATGTCAATCGATGTGCTTTGGAGGGGGCTAGGGTTAGGGTTAGGGTTAGGGTTAGGTACAGGGATAAAAACTCAATTGGACACCCCTGTCCAATCCTGTATATGGAGAAGGTAATGTCGTGGGGAGCTGGGGTTTGTTTTGCTGTACTCCTGGGAGGCAGTAGATGTCAATCGATGTGCTTTGGAGGGGGCTAGGTGGATTTCGAAATTTGGTTAGGGTACAGGGATAAAAACTCAATTGGACACCCCTGTCCAATTCTGTATGTGGAGAAGGTAATGTCGTGGGGACCTGGGGTTTGTTTTGTTGTACTCCTGGGAGGCCGTAGATGTCCATCGATGTGCTTTGGAGGGGGCTAGGTGGATTTCAAAATTTGGTTATGTTTTTTGCACATAGACAGGAAAAAAAACTCAATTGGACACCCCTGTCCAATTCTGTATGTGGAGAAGGTAATGTCGTGGGGAGCTGGGGTTTGTTTTGCTGTACTCCTGGGAGGCCGTGGATGTCAATCGATGTGTTTTGGAGGGGGCTAGGTGGATTTCAAAATATGGTTATGTTTTTTGCACATAGGTACAGGGATATAAACTCCATCAGACACCCCTGCCCAATTCTGTATGTGGAGAAGGTAATGTCGTGGGGAGCTGAGGTTTGTTTTGTTGTACTCCTGGGAGGCCGTAGATGTCAATCGATGTGCTTAGGGTTAGGGTTAGGGTTAGGGTTAGGTACAGGGATAAAAACTCAATTGGACACCCCTGTCCAACTCTGTATGTGGAGAAGGTAATGTCGTGGGGAGCTGGGGTTTGTTTTGCTGTACTCCTGGGAGGCTGTAGATGTCAATCGATGTGCTTTGGAGGGGGTTAGGGTTAGGTACAGGGATAAAAACTCAATTGGACACCCCTGTCCAATTCTGTATGTGGAGAAGGTAATGTCGTGGGAGCTGGGGTTTGTTTTGCTGTACTCCTGGGAGGCCGTAGATGTCAATCGATGTGCTTTGGAGGGGGCTAGGTGGATTTCAAAATTTGGTTAGGGTACAGGGATAACATTTTTGAAATCCACCTAGCCCCTCCAAAGCACTTCGATGGACATCTACGGCCTCCCAGGAGTACAACAAAACAAACCCCAGCTCCCCACCGACATTACCTTTCTCCACATACAGAATTGGACAGGGGTGTCCAATTGAGTTTTTATCCCTGTACCTATGTGCAAAAAACATAACCACATTTTGAAATCCACCTAGCCCCCTCCAAAGCACATCGATTGACATCTACAGCCTCCCAGGAGTACAGCAAAACAAACCCCAGCTACCCACGTCATTACCTTCTCCACATACAGAATTGGACAGGGGTGTCCAATTGAGTTTTTATCCCTGTACCCTATGTGCAAAAAACATAACCACTTTTTGAAATCCACCTAGACCCCTCCAAAGCACATCGATGGACATCTACGGCCTCCCAGGAGTACAACAAAACAAACCCCAGCTCCCCACGACATTACCTTCTCCACATACAGAATTGGACAGGGGTGTCCATTGATTTTTTATCCCTGTACCTAACCAAATTTTGAAATCCACCTAGCCCCCTCCAAAGCACATCGATTGACATCTACGGCCTCCCAGGAGTACAGCAAAACAAACCCCAGCTCCCCACGACATTACCTTCTCCACATACAGAATTGGACAGGGGTGTCCAATTGAGTTTTTATCCCTGTACCTAACCCTAACCCTAGCCCCCTCCAAAGCACATCGATTGACATCTACGGCCTCCCAGGAGTACAGCAAAACAAACCCCAGCTCCCCACGACATTACCTTCTCCACATACAGAATTGGACAGGGGTGTCCAATTGAGTTTTTATCCCTGTACCTAACCCTAACCCTAACCCTAACCCTAACCCTAACCCTCCCAGGAGTACAATAAAACAAACCCCAGCTACCCACGACATTACCTTCTCCACATACAGAATTGGACAGGGGTGTCCAATTGAGTTTTTATCCCTGTACCTAACCCTAACCCTAGCCCCCTCCAAAGCACATCGATTGACATCTACGGCCTCCCAGGAGTACAGCAAAACAAACCCCAGCTCCCCACGACATTACCTTCTCCACATACAGAATTGGACAGGGGTGTCCAATTGAGTTTTTATCCCTGTACCTAACCCTAACCCTAACCCTAACCCTAACCCTCCCAGGAGTACAATAAAACAAACCCCAGCTCCCCACGACATTACCTTCTCCACATACAGAATTTGACAGGGGTGTCCAATTGAGTTTTTATCCCTGTACCTAACCCTAACCCTAACCCTAACCCTAAGCACATCGATTGACATCTACGGCCTCCCAGGAGTACAACAAAACAAACCCCAGCTCCCCACGACATTACCTTCTCCACATACAGAATTGGACAGGGGTGTCCAATTGAGTTTTTATCCCTGTACCTAACCCTAACCTTAACCCTAAGCACATCGATTGACATCTACGGCCTCCCAGGAGTACAACAAAACAAACCTCAGCTCCCCACGACATTACCTTCTCCACATACAGAATTGGACAGGGGTATCCAATTGAGTTTTTATCCCTAACCCTAACCCTAACCCTAAACCTAACCCTCCCAGGAGTACAATAAAACAAACCCCAGCTCCCCACGACATTACCTTCTCCACATACAGAATTGGACAGTGGTTTCCAATTGAGTTTTTATCCCTGTACCTAACCCTAACCCTAACCCTAACCCTAACCCAAAAAACATAACCAAATTTTGAAATCCACCTAGCCCCCTCCAAAGCACATCGATGGACATCTACGGCCTCCCAGGAGTACAACAAAACAAACCCCAGCTCCCCACGACATTACCGTCTCCACATACAGAATTGGACAGGGGTGTCCAATTGAGTTTTTATCCCTCTACCCTAACCCTAACCCTAACCCTAGCACCCTCCAAAGCACATCGATTGACATCTACGGCCTCCCAGGAGTACAGCAAAACAAACCCCAGCTCCCCACGACATTACCTTCTCCACATACAGAATTGGACAGGGGTGTCCAATTGTTTTTTTATCCCTGTACCTAACCCTAACCCTAACCCTAAGCACATCGATTGACATCTACGGCCTCCCAGGAGTACAACAAAACAAACCTCAGCTCCCCATGACATTACCTTCTCCACATACAGAATTGGACAGGGGTGTCCAATTGAGTTTTTATCCCTAACCCTAACCCTAACCCTAACCCTAACCCTCCCAGGAGTACAATAAAACAAACCCCAGCTCCCCACGACATTACCTTCTCCACATACAGAATTGGACAGGGGTGTCCAATTGAGTATTTATCCCTGTACCTAACCCTAACCCCCTCCAAAGCACATCGATTGACATCTACGGCCTCCCAGGAGTACAGCAAAACAAACCCCAGCTCCCCACGACATTACCTTCTCCACATACAGAATTGGACAGGGGTGTCCAATATAGTTTTTATCCCTGTACCTAACCCTAACCCTAACCCTAACCCTAAGCACATCGATTGACATCTACGGCCTCCCAGGAGTACAACAAAACAAACCTCAGCTCCCCACGACATTACCTTCTCCACATACAGAATTGGACAGGGGTGTCCAATTGAGTTTTTATCCCTGTACCTAACCCTAACCCTAACCCTAAACCTAACCCTCCCAGGAGTACAATAAAACAAACCCCAGCTCCCCACGACATTACCTTCTCCACATACAGAATTGGACAGGGGTGTCCAATTGAGTTTTTATCCCTGTACCCTAACCACATTTTGAAATCCACCTAGCCCCCTCCAAAGCACATCGATTGACATCTACGGCCTCCCAGGAGTACAGCAAAACAAACCCCAGCTCCCCACGACATTACCTTCTCCACATACAGAATTGGACAGGGGTGTCCAATTGAGTTTTTATCCCTGTACCTAACCCTAACCCTAACCCTCCAAAGCACATCGATGGACATCTATGGCCTCCCAGGAGTACAACAAAACAAACCCCAGCTCCCCATGACATTACCTTCTCCACATACAGAATTGGGCAGTGGTGTCCAATTGAGTTTTTATCCCTGTACCTAACCAAATTTTGAAATCCAGCAAGCCCCCTCCAAAGCACATCGATTGACATCTAAGGCCTCCCAGGAGTACAGCAAAACAAACCCCAGCTCCCCACAACATTACCTTCTCCACATACAGAATTGGACAGTGGTGTCCAATTGAGTTTTTATCCCTGTACCTAACCAAATTTTGAAATCCACCTAGACCCCTCCAAAGCACATCGATTGACATCTACGGCCTCCCAGGAGTACAGCAAAACAAACCCCAGCTCCCCACGACATTACCTTCTCCACATACAGAATTGGACAGGGGTGTCCAATTGAGTTTTTATCCCTGTACCTAACCCTAACCCTAACCCTAACCCTAACCCTAACCCTAACCCTAACCTAACCCTAACCCTAACCCTAACCCAAAAAACATAACCAAATTTTGAAATCCACCTAGCCCCCTCAAAGCACATCGATGGACATCTACGGCCTCCCAGGAGTACAGCAAAACAAACCCCAGCTCCCCACGACATTACCTTCTCCACATACAGAATTGGACAGGGGTGTCCAATTGAGTTTTTATCCCTGTACCTAACCCTAACCCTAACCCTCCAAAGCACATCGATGGACATCTACGGCCTCCCAGGAGTACAACAAAACATACCCCAGCTCCCCACGACATTACCTTCTCCACATACAGAATTGGACAGGGGTGTCCAATTGAGTTTTTATCCCTGTACCCTAACCACATTTTGAAATCCACCTAGCCCCCTCCAAAGCACATCGATTGACATCTACGGCCTCCCAGGAGTACAGCAAAACAAACCCCAGCTCCCCACGACATTACCTTCTCCACATACAGAATTGGACAGGGGTGTCCAATATAGTTTTTATCCCTGTACCTAACCCTAACCCTAACCCTAAGCACATCGATTGACATCTACGGCCTCCCAGGAGTACAACAAAACAAACCTCAGCTCCCCACGACATTACCTTCTCCACATACAGAATTGGACAGGGGTGTCCAATTGAGTTTTTATCCCTGTACCTAACCCTAACCCTAACCCTCCAAAGCACATCGATGGACATCTATGGCCTCCCAGGAGTACAACAAAACAAACCCCAGCTCCCCATGACATTACCTTCTCCACATACAGAATTGGGCAGTGGTGTCCAATTGAGTTTTTATCCCTGTACCTAACCAAATTTTGAAATCCACCAAGCCCCTCCAAAGCACATCGATTGACATCTACGGCCTCCCAGGAGTACAGCAAAACAAACCCCAGCTCCCCACAACATTACCTTCTCCACATACAGAATTGGACAGGGGTGTCCAATTGAGTTTTTATCCCTGTACCTAACCCTAACCCTAAGCACATCGATTGACATCTACGGCCTCCCAGGAGTACAACAAAACAAACCTCAGCTCCCCACAACATTACCTTCTCCACATACAGAATTGGACAGGGGTGTCCAATTGAGTTTTTATCCCTGTACCCTAACCCTAACCCTAACCCTAACCCTAACCCTAACCCTAACCCTAACCCTAACCCAAAAAACATAACCAAATTTTGAAATCCACCTAGCCCCCTCAAAGCACATCGATGGACATCTACGGCCTCCCAGGAGTACAGCAAAACAAACCCCAGCTCCCCACGACATTACCTTCTCCACATACAGAATTGGACAGGGGTGTCCAATTGAGTTTTTATCCCTGTACCTAACCCTAACCCTAACCCTCCAAAGCACATCGATGGACATCTACGGCCTCCCAGGAGTACAACAAAACAAACCCCAGCTCCCCACGACATTACCTTCTCCACATACAGAATTGGACAGTGGTGTCCAATTGAGTTTTTATCCCTGTACCCTAACCCTAACCCTAACCCTAACCCTAGCCCCCTCCAAAGCACATCGATTGACATCTACGGCCTCCCAGGAGTACAGCAAAACAAACCCCAGCTCCCCACGACATTACCTTCTCCACATACAGAATTGGACAGGGGTGTCCAATTGTGTTTTTATCCCTGTACCTAACCCTAACCCTAACCCTAAGCACATCGATTGACATCTACGGCCTCCCAGGAGTACGACAAAACAAACCTCAGCTCCCCACGACATTACCTTCTCCACATACAGAATTGGACAGGGGTGTCCAATTGAGTTTTTATCCCTAACCCTAACCCTAACCCTAAACCTAACCCTCCCAGGAGTACAATAAAACAAACCCCATTTCCCCACGACATTACCTTCTCCACATACAGAATTGGACAGGGGTGTCCAATTGAGTTTTTATCCCTGTACCTAACCCTTACCCCCTCCAAAGCACATCGATTGACATCTACGGCCTCCCAGGAGTACAGCAAAACAAACCCCAGCTCCCCACGACATTACCTTCTCCACATACAGAATTGGACAGGGGTGTCCAATATAGTTTTTATCCCTGTACCTAACCCTAACCCTAACCCTAACCCTAAGCACATCGATTGACATCTACGGCATCCCAGGAGTACAACAAAACAAACCTCAGCTCCCCACGACATTACCTTCTCCACATACAGAATTGGACAGGGGTGTCCAATTGAGTTTTTATCCCTAACCCTAACCCTAACCCTAAACCTAACCCTCCCAGGAGTACAATAAAACAAACCCCAGCTCCCCACGACATTACCTTCTCCACATACAGAATTGGACAGGGGTGTCCAATTGAGTTTTTATCCCTGTACCTAACCAAATTTTGAAATCCACCTAGCACTTTCCAAAGCACATCGATTGACATCTACGGCCTCCCAGGAGTACAGCAAAACAAACCCCAGCTCCCCCACGACATTACCTTCTCCACATACAGAATTGGACAGGGGTGTCCAATTGAGTTTTTATCCCTGTACCTAACCCTAACCCCCTCCAAAGCACATCGATTGACATCTACGGCCTCCCAGGAGTACAGCAAAACAAACCCCAGCTCCCCACGACATTACCTTCTCCACATACAGAATTGGACAGGGGTGTCCAATATAGTTTTTATCCCTGTACCTAACCCTAACCCTAACCCTAACCCTAAGCACATCGATTGACATCTACGGCCTCCCAGGAGTACAACAAAACAAACCTCAGCTCCCCACGACATTACCTTCTCCACATACAGAATTGGACAGGGGTGTCCAATTGAGTTTTTATCCCTGTACCTAACCCTAACCCTAACCCTAACCCTAAACCTAACCCTCCCAGGAGTACAATAAAACAAACCCCAGCTTCCCACGACATTACCTTCTCCACATACAGAATTGGACAGGGGTGTCCAATTGAGTTTTTATCCCTGTACCCTAACCACATTTTGAAATCCACCTAGCCCCCTCCAAAGCACATCGATTGACATCTACGGCCTCCCAGGAGTACAGCAAAACAAACCCCAGCTCCCCACGACATTACCTTCTCCACATACAGAATTGGACAGGGGTGTCCAATTGAGTTTTTATCCCTGTACCTAACCCTAACCCTAACCCTCCAAAGCACATCGATGGACATCTATGGCCTCCCAGGAGTACAACAAAACAAACCCCAGCTCCCCATGACATTACCTTCTCCACATACAGAATTGGGCAGTGGTGTCCAATTGAGTTTTTATCCCTGTACCTAACCAAATTTTGAAATCCACCAAGCCCCCTCCAAAGCACATCGATTGACATCTACGGCCTCCCAGGAGTACAGCAAAACAAACCCCCAGCTCCCCACAACCTTACCTTCTCCACATACAGAATTGGACAGGGGTTTCCAATTGAGTTTTTATCCCTGTACCTAACCCTAACCCTAAGCACATCGATTGACATCTACGGCCTCCCAGGAGTACAACAAAACAAACCTCAGCTCCCCACAACATTACCTTCTCCACATACAGAATTGGACAGGGGTGTCCAATTGAGTTTTTATCCCTGTACCTAACCCTTACCCCCTCCAAAGCACATCGATTGACATCTACGGCCTCCCAGGAGTACAGCAAAACAAACCCCAGCTCCCCACGACATTACCTTCTCCACATACAGAATTGGACAGGGGTGTCCAATATAGTTTTTATCCCTTTACCTAACCCTAACCCTAACCCTAACCCTAAGCACATCGATTGACATCTACGGCATCCCAGGAGTACAACAAAACAAACCTCAGCTCCCCACGACATTACCTTCTCCACATACAGAATTGGACAGGGGTGTCCAATTGAGTTTTTATCCCTAACCCTAACCCTAACCCTAAACCTAACCCTCCCAGGAGTACAATAAAACAAACCCCAGCTCCCCACGACATTACCTTCTCCACATACAGAATTGGACAGGGGTGTCCAATTGAGTTTTTATCCCTGTACCTAACCAAATTTTGAAATCCACCTAGCACTTTCCAAAGCACATCGATTGACATCTACGGCCTCCCAGGAGTACAGCAAAACAAACCCCAGCTCCCCCACGACATTACCTTCTCCACATACAGAATTGGACAGGGGTGTCCAATTGAGTTTTTATCCCTGTACCTAACCCTAACCCCCTCCAAAGCACATCGATTGACATCTACGGCCTCCCAGGAGTACAGCAAAACAAACCCCAGCTCCCCACGACATTACCTTCTCCACATACAGAATTGGACAGGGGTGTCCAATATAGTTTTTATCCCTGTACCTAACCCTAACCCTAACCCTAACCCTAAGCACATCGATTGACATCTACGGCCTCCCCAGGAGTACAACAAAACAAACCTCAGCTCCCCACGACATTACCTTCTCCACATACAGAATTGGACAGGGGTGTCCAATTGAGTTTTTATCCCTGTACCTAACCCTAACCCTAACCCTAACCCTAAACCTAACCCTCCCAGGAGTACAACAAAACAAACCTCAGCTCCCCACAACATTACCTTCTCCACATACAGAATTGGACAGGGGTGTCCAATTGAGTTTTTATCCCTGTACCTAACCCTTACCCCCTCCAAAGCACATCGATTGACATCTACGGCCTCCCAGGAGTACAGCAAAACAAACCCCAGCTCCCCACGACATTACCTTCTCCACATACAGAATTGGACAGGGGTGTCCAATATAGTTTTTATCCCTGTACCTAACCCTAACCCTAACCCTAACCCTAAGCACATCGATTGACATCTACGGCATCCCAGGAGTACAACAAAACAAACCTCAGCTCCCCACGACATTACCTTCTCCACATACAGAATTGGACAGGGGTGTCCAATTGAGTTTTTATCCCTAACCCTAACCCTAACCCTAAACCTAACCCTCCCAGGAGTACAATAAAACAAACCCCAGCTCCCCACGACATTACCTTCTCCACATACAGAATTGGACAGGGGTGTCCAATTGAGTTTTTATCCCTGTACCTAACCAAATTTTGAAATCCACCTAGCACTTTCCAAAGCACATCGATTGACATCTACGGCCTCCCAGGAGTACAGCAAAACAAACCCCAGCTCCCCACGACATTACCTTCTCCACATACAGAATTGGACAGGGGTGTCCAATTGAGTTTTTATCCCTGTACCTAACCCTAACCCCCTCCAAAGCACATCGATTGACATCTACGGCCTCCCAGGAGTACAGCAAAACAAACCCCAGCTCCCCACGACATTACCTTCTCCACATACAGAATTGGACAGGGGTGTCCAATATAGTTTTTATCCCTGTACCTAACCCTAACCCTAACCCTAACCCTAAGCACATCGATTGACATCTACGGCCTCCCAGGAGTACAACAAAACAAACCTCAGCTCCCCCACGACATTACCTTCTCCACATACAGAATTGGACAGGGGTGTCCAATTGAGTTTTTATCCCTGTACCTAACCCTAACCCTAACCCTAACCCTAAACCTAACCCTCCCAGGAGTACAATAAAACAAACCCCAGCTTCCCACGACATTACCTTCTCCACATACAGAATTGGACAGGGGTGTCCAATTGAGTTTTTATCCCTGTACCCTAACCACATTTTGAAATCCACCTAGCCCCCTCCAAAGCACATCGATTGACATCTACGGCCTCCCAGGAGTACAGCAAAACAAACCCCAGCTCCCCACGACATTACCTTCTCCACATACAGAATTGGACAGGGGTGTCCAATTGAGTTTTTATCCCTGTACCTAACCCTAACCCTAACCCTCCAAAGCACATCGATGGACATCTATGGCCTCCCAGGAGTACAACAAAACAAACCCCAGCTCCCCATGACATTACCTTCTCCACATACAGAATTGGGCAGTGGTGTCCAATTGAGTTTTTATCCCTGTACCTAACCAAATTTTGAAATCCACCAAGCCCCCTCCAAAGCACATCGATTGACATCTACGGCCTCCCAGGAGTACAGCAAAACAAACCCCAGCTCCCCACAACCTTACCTTCTCCACATACAGAATTGGACAGGGGTTTCCAATTGAGTTTTTATCCCTGTACCTAACCCTAACCCTAAGCACATCGATTGACATCTACGGCCTCCCAGGAGTACAACAAAACAAACCTCAGCTCCCCACAACATTACCTTCTCCACATACAGAATTGGACAGGGGTGTCCAATTGAGTTTTTATCCCTGTACCTAACCAAATTTTGAAATCCACCTAGCCCCCTCCAAAGCACATCGATTGACATCTACGGCCTCCCAGGAGTACAGCAAAACAAACCCCAGCTCCCCACGACATTACCTTCTCCACATACAGAATTGGACAGGGGTGTCCAATTGAGTTTTTATCCCTGTACCTAACCCTAACCCCTAACCCTAACCCTAACCCTAACCCTAACCCAAAAACATAACCAAATTTTGAAATCCACCTAGCCCCCTCAAAAGCACATCGATGGACATCTACGGCCTCCCAGGAGTACAGCAAAACAAACCCCAGCTCCCCTACGACATTACCTTCTCCACATACAGAATTGGACAGGGGTGTCCAATTGAGTTTTTATCCCTGTACCTAACCCTAACCCTAACCCTCCAAAGCACATCGATGGACATCTACGGCCTCCCAGGAGTACAACAAAACAAACCCCAGCTCCCCACGACATTACCTTCTCCACATACAGAATTGGACAGTGGTGTCCAATTGAGTTTTTATCCCTGTACCCTAACCCTAACCCTAACCCTAACCCTAGCCCCTCCAAAGCACATCGATTGACATCTACGGCCTCCCAGGAGTACAGCAAAACAAACCCCAGCTCCCCCACGACATTACCTTCTCCACATACAGAATTGGACAGGGGTGTCCAATTGTGTTTTTATCCCTGTACCTAACCCTAACCCTAACCCTAAGCACATCGATTGACATCTACGGCCTCCCAGGAGTACGACAAAACAAACCTCAGCTCCCCACGACATTACCTTCTCCCATACAGAATTGGACAGGGGTGTCCAATTGAGTTTTTATCCTGTCCTCCTAACCCTAACCCTAACCCTAAACCTAACCCTCCCAGGAGTACAATAAAACAAACCCCAGCTTCCCCGCGACATTCACCTTCTCCACATACAGAATTGGACAGGGGTGTCCAATTGAGTTTTTATCCCGACCTAACCACATTTTGAACCTAGCCCCTCCAAAGCACATCGATTGACATCTCGCTCCCAGGAGTACAGCAAAACAAACCCCAGCTCCCCACAACATTACCTTCTCCACATACAGAATTGGACAGGGTGTCCAATTGAGTTTTTATCCCTGTGCCTAACCCTAACCCCTAACCCTCCAAAGCACATCGATGGACATCACTCGAGTAAACAAAACAAACCCCAGCTCCCAGCACTTCTCCACATACAGAATTGGACAGTGGTGTTCAATTTAGTTTTTATCTACTAACCAAATTTGGTGAGAATCCAACCAAGCCCCTCCAAAGCATCATCGATTGCAGACATCTCGGGGCCTCCCAGGAGTAACAACAAAAACAAACCCCAGCTCCCCACAACATTACCTTCTCCACATACAGAATTGGACAGGGGTGTCCAATTGAGTTTTTATCCCTGTACCTAACCTAACCCTAAGCACACGATTGACATCTCGGCCTCCCAGGAGTAAGCAACAAAACAAACCTCAGCTCCCCACAACATTACCTTCTCCACATACAGAATTGGACAGGGGTGTCCAATTGAGTTTTTATCCCTGTACCTAACCAAATTTTGAAATCCACCTAGCCCCCTCCAAAGCACATCGATTGACATCTACGGCCTCCCAGGAGTACAGCAAAACAAACCCCAGCTCCCACGACATTACCTTCTCCACATACAGAATTGGACAGGGGGTGTCCAAATTGAGTTTTATCCCTGTACCTAACCCTAACCCTAACCCCTAACCCTAACCTAACCCTAACCCAAAAACATAACCAAATTTTGAAATCCACCTAGCCCCCTCAAAGCACATCGATGGACATCTACGGCCTCCCAGGAGTACAGCAAAACAAACCCCAGCTCCCCACGACATTGCACCTCTCCACATACAGAATTGGACAGGGGTGTCCAATTGAGTTTTTATCCCTGTACCTAACCCTAACCCTAACCCCTCCAAAGCACATCGATGGACATCTACGGCCTCCCAGGAGTACAACAAAACAAACCCCCAGCTCCCCCACACATTACCTTCTCCATACAGAATTGGACAGGGGTGTCCAATTGAGTTTTTATCCCTGTACCTAACCCTAACCTACTAACCCTACCCCCTCCAAGCACATCGCGATTGACATCTCAGGCCTCCCAGGAGTACAACAAAACAAACCCCAGCTCCCCGACATTACCTTCTCCACATACAGAATTGGGCAGGGTGTCCAATTGAGTTTTTATCCCTGTACCTAACCCTACCTAACCCTAACCGTTGATCAACGACCTCCCAGGAGTACAACAAAACAAACCCCAGCTCCCACGACATTACCTTCTCCACATACAGAATTGGACAGGGGTGTCCAATTGAGTTTTTATCCCTAACCCTAACCCTAACCCTAAACCTAACCCTCCCAGGAGTACAATAAAACAAACCACATTTCCCCACGACATTACCTTCTCCACATACAGAATTGGACAGGGGTGTCCAATTGAGTTTTTATCCGTGTACCTAACCCTTACCCCCTCCAAAGCACATCGATTGACATCTACGGCCTCCCAGGAGTACAGCAAAACAAACCCCAGCTCCCCACGACATTACCTTCTCCACATACAGAATTGGACAGGGGTGTCCAATATAGTTTTTATCCCTGTACCTAACCCTAACCCTAACCCTAACCCTAACCCTAAGCACATCGATTGACATCTACGGCATCCCAGGAGTACAACAAAACAAACCTCAGCTCCCCACGAAATTACCTTCTCTACATACAGAATTGGACAGGGGTGTCCAATTGAGTTTTTATCCCTGTACCTAACCCTAACCCTAACCCTAACCCTAAACCTAACCCTCCCAGGAGTACAATAAAACAAACCCCAGCTCCCCACGACATTACCTTCTCCACATACAGAATTGGACAGGGTGTCCAATTGAGTTTTTATCCCTGTACCCTAACCACATTTTGAAATCCACCTAGCCCCCTCCAAAGCACATCGATTGACATCTACGGCCTCCCAGGAGTACAGCAAAACAAATCCCAGCTCCCCACGACATTACTTTCTCCACATACAGAATTGGACAGGGGTGTCCAATTGAGTTTTTATCCCTGTACCTAACCCTAACCCTAACCCTAACCCTAACCCTAACCCTAACCTTAACCCAAAAAACATAACCAAATTTTGAAATCCACCTAGCCCCCCTCAAAGCACATTGATGGACATCTACGGCCTCCCAGGAGTACAGCAAAACAAACCCCAGCTCCCCATGACATTATCTTCTCCACATACAGAATTGGACAGGGGTGTCCAATTGAGTTTTTTATCCCTGTACCTAACCCTAACCCTAACCCTAACCCAAACATTCAAAACCAAAAACTAACGCACATCGATGGACATCTACGGCCTCCCAGGAGTACAACAAAACAAACCCCAGCTCCCCACGACATTACCTTCTCTACATACAGAATTGGACAGTGGTGTCCAATTTAGTTTTTATCCCTGTACCTAACCTAAATTTGAAATCCACCTAGCCCTTTCCAAAGCACATCGATTGACATCTACGGCCTCCCAGGAGTACAGCAAAACAAACCCCAGCTCCCCACCGACATTACCTTCTCCACATACAGAATTGGACAGGGGTGTCAAATTGAGTTTTTATCCCTGTACCCTAACCCTGAACCCTAACCCTAGCCCCCTCCAAAGCACATCGATTGACATCTACGGCCTCCCAGGAGTACAACAAAACAAACCCCAGCTCCCCACGACATTACCTTCTCCACATACAGAATTGGACAGGGGTGTCCAATTGAGTTTTTATCCCTGTACCTAACCCTAACCCTAACCCTAACCTAACCCTAACCCTAACCCTAACCCTAAACCAAAAACATATCCAAATTTTGAAATCCACCTAGCCCCCTCCAAAGCACATCGATGGACATCTACGGCCTCCCAGGAGTACAGCAAAACAAACCACAGCTCCCCACGACATTACCTTCTCCACATACAGAATTGGACAGGGGTGTCCAATATAGTTTTTATCCCTGTACCTAACCCTAACCCTAACCCTAACCCTAAGCACATCGATTGACATCCAGGAGTACAACAAAACAAACCTCAGCTCCCCACGAAATTACCTTCTCTACATACAGAATTGGACAGGGGTGTCCAATTGAGTTTTTATCCCTGTACCTAACCTTAACCCTAACCCTAACCCTAAACCTAACCCTCCCAGGAGTACAATAAAACAAACCCCAGCTCCCCACCCGACATTACCTTCTCACATACAGAATTGGACAGGGGTGTCCAATTGAGTTTTTATCCCTGTACCCTAACCACATTTTGAAATCCACCTAGCCCCCTCCAAAGCACATCGATTGACATCTACGGCCTCTCAGGAGTACAGCAAAACAAATCCCAGCTCCCCACGACATTACCTTCTCCACATACAGAATTGGACAGGTGTCCAATTGAGTTTTTATCCCTGTACCTAACCCTAACTCCTTCAACCTAACCCTAACCTAACCCTAACCTTAACCCAAAAAACATAACCAAATTTTGAAATCCACCTAGCCCCCTCCAAAGCACATCGATGGACATCTACGGCCTCCCAGGAGTACAGCAAAACAAACCCCAGCTCCCCCACCGACATTATCTTCTCCACATACAGAATTGGAGCAGGGGTGTCCAATTGAGTTTTTATCCTGTACCTAACCCTAAACCTAACCCTCCAAAGACATCAGATGGACATCTACGCCTCCCAGGAGTACAACAAAACAAACCCCAGCTCCCCACGTACCTTCTCACATACAGAATTGGACAGGGTGTGTCCAATTGAGTTTTTATCCCTGTACCAAACCCTTTGAAATCCTACCTAGCCCTCTCCAAAGCACATCGATTGACATCTACAGCCTCCCCAGGAGTACATCAAAACAAACCCCAGCTCCCCACCGACATTACCTTCTCCCATACAGAATTGGACAGGGGTGTCCAATTGAGTTTTTATCCCTGTACCTAACCCTAACCCTAACCCTAACCTAACCCTAACCAACCCTAACCCTAAACCAAAAACATATCCAAATTTTGAAATCCACCTAGCCCCCTCCAAAGCACATCGATGGACATCCACGGCCTCCCAGGAGTACAGCAAAACAAACCCCAGCTCCCACGACATTACCTTCTCCACATATAGAATTGGACAGGGGTATCCAATTAGTTTTATCCTGTACCTAACCCTAACCCTAACCCTCCAAAGCACATCGATGGACATCTACGGGCCTCCCAGGAGTACAACAAAACAAACCTCAGCCCCCACGACATTACCTTCTCCACATACAGAATTGGACAGGGGGTGTCCAATTGAGTTTTTATCCTGTACCCTTTAAACCAAACCCTAAATCACCCTAAGCACCCTCCACTAGTTTTACCCTCTACAGGAGTACAGCAAAACAAATCCCAGCTCCCCACGACATTACTTTCTCCACATACAGAATTGGACAGGGGTGTCCAATTGAGTTTTTATCCCTGTACCTAACCCTAACCCTAACCCTAACCCTAACCTAACCTAACCTAACCTTAACCCAAAAACATAACCAAATTTTGAAATCCACCTAGCCCCTCCAAAGCACATCGATGGACATCTACGGCCTCCCAGGAGTACAGCAAAACAAACCCCAGCTCCCCACGACATTACCTTCTCCACATACAGAATTGGACAGGGGTGTCCAATTGAGTTTTTATCCCCTGTACCTAACCCTAACCCTAACCCTCCAAAGCACATCGATGGACATCTACGGCCTCCCAGGAGTACAACAAAACAAACCCCAGCTCCCCACCGACATTACCTTTCTCCACATACAGAATTGGGCAGTGGTGTCCAATTGAGGTTTTATCCCTGTACCTAACCCTAACCCTAACCCTAACCCTAACCCAAAAACATAACCAAATTTTGAAATCCACCTAGCCCCTCCAAAGCACATCGATGGACATCTACGGCCTCCCAGGAGTACAACAAAACAAACCCCAGCTCCCCACCGACATTACTTTCTCCACATACAGAATTGGACAGGGGTGTCCAATTGAGTTTTTATCCCTGTACCTAACCACATTTTGAAATCCACCTAGCCCTTTCCAAAGCACATCGATTGACATCTACGGTCTCCCAGGAGTACAGCAAAACAAACCCCAGCTCCCCCGACATTACCTTCTCCACATACAGAATTGGACAGGGGTGTCCAATTGAGTTTTTATCCCTGTACCCTAACCTAACCCTAACCCTAGCCCCTCCAAAGCACATCGATTGACATCTACGGCCTCCCAGAGTACAGCAAAACAAACCCCAGCTCCCCACGACATTACCTTCTCCACATACAGAATTGGACAGGGGTGTCCAATTGAGTTTTTATCCCTGTACCTAACCCTAACCCTAACCCTAACCTAACCCTAACCCTAACCCTAACCCAAAAACATATCCAAATTTTGAAATCCACCTAGCCCCCTCCAAAGCACATCGATGGACATCTACGGCCTCCCAGGAGTACAGCAAAACAAACCCCAGCTCCCCACGACATTACCTTCTCCACATATAGAATTGGACAGGGGTGTCCAATTGAGTTTTTATCCCTGTACCTAACCCTAACCCTAACCCTCCAAAGCACATCGATGGACATCTTCGGCCTCCCAGGAGTACAACAAAACAAACCCCAGCTCCCCACGACATTACCTTCTCCACATACAGAATTGGACAGGTGTGTCCAATTGAGTTTTTATCCCTGTACCTAACCACATTTTGAAATCCACCTAGCCCTTTCCAAAGCACATCGATTGACATCTACGGCCTCCCAGGAGTACAGCAAAACAAACCCCCAGCTCCCTACGACATTACCTTCTCCACATACAGAATTGGACAGGGGTGTCCAATTGAGTTTTTATCCCTGTACCCTAACCCTAACCCTAACCCTAGCCCCTCCAAAGCACATCGATTGACATCTACGGGCCTCCCAGGAGCAGCAAAACAAACCCCAGCTCCCCACCCACATTACCTTCTCCACATACAGAATTGGACAGGGGTGTCCAATTGAGTTTTTATCCCTGTACCTAACCCTAACCCTAACTCCTAACCCTTAACCTAACTCCTAACCCTAACCCAAAAACATATCCAAATTTTTGAAATCCACCTAGCCCCTCCAAAGCACATCGATGGACAGTCTACGGCCTCCCAGGAGTACAGCAAAAACAAACCCCAGCTCCCCACGACATTACCTTCTCCACATATAGGGAATTGGACAGGGGGTGTCCAACTGAGTTTTTTTATCCCTGTACCTAACCCTAACCCTAACCCTCCAAAGCACATCGATGGTCATCCTACGGCCTCCCAGGAGTACAACAAACAAACACCAGCTCCCCACGACATTACCTTCTCCACATACAGAATTGGACAGGGTGTCCAATTGAGTTTTTATCCCTATACCTAACCCTAACCCTAACCCTAACCCTAACCCTAACATTTTTAAGTCACAAAAGAGCCAAACACTTTGTTCCGGATGATTCTGTTAAAGCTGTGCACACTGCTAACTTTAACAGAATCAACAACTTGGAGACAATAGTCGTGTTCTTAAAATAAAAAAGCCCTGTAAAACCATCAAGGAGCACGTTTCAATACCCCCTGAGTCATCTGGGATAGGTTTGTGTTGCACTTTTTTTTTAAGTCACCAAAGAGCCAAACATTAGCAGAATCCATCAGACGGAGACTAAGTTTTGGGAAATCCACCTAAGCCCCTCTAAAGCACATCGATGGACATCTACTGGCCTCCCAGGAGTACAACAAAACAAACCCCAGCTCCGCACACATTACCTTCTCCACATTACAGAATTGGACAGGGGTGTCCAATTGAGTTTTTATCCCTGTACCCTATGTGCAAAAACATAACCAAATTTGAAATCCACCTAGCCCCCTCCAAAGCACATCGATGGACATCTACGGCCTCCCAGGAGTACAACAAAACAAACCCCAGCTCCCACGACATTACCTTCTCCATACAGAATTTGGACAGGGGTGTCCAATTGAGTTTTTATCCCTGTGCAAACCCTATGTGCAAAAACATAACGACATTTTGAAATCCACCTAGCCCCCTCCAAAAGCACATCGATGGACATCTACGGCCTCCCAGGAGTACAACAAAAGAAACCCCAGCTCCCCACGACATTACCTTCTCCACATACAGAGATTGGACAGGGGTGTCCAATTGAGTTTTTATCCCCTGTACCTATGTGCAAAAACATAACCAAATTTTCAAATCCACCTAGCCCCTCCAAAGCACATCGATGGACATCTACGGCCTCCCAGGAGACGAACAAAAGAACCCCAGCTCCCCACGACCATTACCTTCTCCACATACAGAATTAGACAGGGGTGTCCAATTGAGTTTTTATCCCTGTGTGCCAAAAACATAACCACATTTTGAAATTCACTTAGCCCCCTCCAAAGCACATCGATGGACATCTACGGCCTCCCCAGGAGTACAACAAAACAAACCCCAGCTCCCCACGACATTACCTTCTCCACATACAGAATTGGACAGGGGTGTCCAATTGAGTTTTATCCCTGTACCCAACCCTAACCCTAACCCTAACCCTAACCCTAACCCTAACCCTAACCCTAACCCTAACCCTAACCCTAACCTAACTCTAATCTTTAACCCTAACTAACCCTAACCTAACCCTAACCAACCCTAATCTAACCTTAACCCTAACCCCTAACCCTAACCCCCAACCCCAACCCCTAACCCCTAACCCCTAATCTAACCAAATTTTGAAATCCACCTAGCCTCCAAAGCACATCGATTGACATCTACGGCCTCCCAGGAGTACAGCAAAACAAACCCCAGCTCCCCACGTAGCTTCCCACATACAGAATTGGACAGGGGTGTCCAATTGAGTTTTTATCCCTGTACCTAACCCTAACCCTAACCCTAACCCCCTAACCCCTAACCCTAACCCTAACCCTAACCTTCACCATACAGAATTGGACAGGGGTGTCCAATTGAGTTTTTATCCCTGTACCCTAACCCTAACCCTAACCCTAACCTAAACCCTAACCCTAACCTCGATAATGGTGGACGGAAGACAGGGTGGTGTGGCAGGTGCCGCTTCTCATTCGAATGCTGTAATTTTATCTAAACCATCAGGTGTACCCGACCCCAGCTAAGTAACTCATGCAAAGAGTTAAAGCGCAATTATGTGTTTTATCTCCAGTACTCTGCCATGATTGTCAGTTATGTAGCTGCTCTACTGATAATCTCAAAGTGCGTCCTTGCTGGGATGACACAATCAGTCTACTACCGGAGAATATTAACACCAAACACAAACACATTGGTTCACCGTTCCACGGGAGCGGACAGTACACAGCTTACCATAATGTTCTGAATAATGGCCAAGTCTACCTCGCTCCTTATTCTACTGAACCGCTCTAGCGCAACAAACACAAGTCCAACATTTATCGGAAACTGTTAAACTACCTGTTCACTACCCTCCTGCTCTCGGGGATGTGCAACTCACTCCTGGGCCCAACATCACCGAGCCAGCGATACGCACCGGAGTGGAGGGCGGTGGATGGCCTCGTCCACTGATCGTCGCCGCTGTGGAGGTGGGTGAGTGCTATGGTCCTGTGGTTTCTCTCGACTCACCCGGCTCCAGGATGGATTTTGACTCTTCAAACATACCAAAGTCGCTATATGCGATCCCTGACTCTGCTTCTGGTATGCAAGCTGTTTTAATTAGTTTCCCGCATCCAGTGCAGGCGGGAGGGGATTGTTAATTGCGCTACCGAACTGCCCCTAATCAAAACGAAACAAAACGGCCTAAACCCAGCCGTCAGAAAACACAGAAAATTTAATTTTTTTCAATGTGTCAATCACTCTCGAGTCATCTGGGACCCACGAGCTAAGCCCAAGGGACTACTAGGGGGGCACTTGAACATTCGTAGTGTCATTCCAAAAAGTGATCAAATTCAACATCTACTCACAGACTCCAACCTTGACTTTCTCTGCCTCTCAGAGACATGGCTCCATAGAAACTCTCCATCTGCTGCTTTGATTGTGCCTGGCTACAATGTTTTCAGGAGAGACAGGACTGAAGGAAGAGGAGGGGGTGTGATGATTTATATTAAAGAACATATCCGATGTAAACAAATTGAGTGGTCATGTGATAATGAACTAGAATGTATTGGCCTGAACATTACACTGTCTCCCCAAATGTATTTTTACCCTCATTGGAATGTATAGGCCACCTTCCACCAAAAGTGTGTTTTTTGATCAGTTTAATAACATGCTTAGGGAATGTGATTTTGGGAAAGAGGTCATCTTAATGGGAGATTTTAACATTAATTATGAAGACAAGTGTTGTAGGAAAACCCTCAAACGGATCACTAATACCTTTGACCTTACACAGCTAGTTAAAGGGCCAACCAGGGTGACTTGTTGCTCTAAAACACAGATTGATTTGGTGTTCAGTAATAAACCAGAGAGAGTGACTAAATCATTCAATATGGTTACTGGGCTATCTGATCATAATCTGACACTTATAGCCAGAAAGCTGTCTAAGAGCAGGTTTAACCTCTCTACTGTTAGAAAGCCTGATCAACTAAGAATACCTAAGAGTGAATTAAGCTATTTTGAAAATGCAATTAAGGGAATTAACTGAATGATCTCTTGTCCTATGCAGACGTGGAAGCTGATAGTCAAGTTTTTCTATCCACAATCCAGACTACATTAAATGGTTTCCTAAAGAAAATCAAATCCAAACCTGGCCAAAAGAGCACTCTTCCTTGGCTAAATGGAGAAATCTGGAAATTGATGAAAGAACGAGATTATTATCTAAAAATAGCCCTAAGATCCAAATTAGAGCATGACAGACGTAGGTTTACCATGTTGAGAAATAAGGTGATGAAAGAAATCAGACAGGCCAAGGCAAACTTTTTATTAACATAATTGGTGAAGCAAAGGGAAATTCCTAAACTGATCTGGGGAGAATCTAAAAAAGTTAACAGGGAAAGACCATAGTAACACTGCAAAAAGACTAGAAATCATGGTGAATAACAATCTAACACAGGATGCAGTCGAAATAGCAATAGCCTTCAATTCCTACTTTATTGACTCTGTCAGGGTACTGACACAGAACCCCTCCACTGGTTTCTTGGGCTCAGTGCTAGTAAATGATGCTCAACCTGTCTTCATCATAAGGGAGGTTTCTGAGTCAAAGGTAGACAAGGTGATTAGCTCACTAAAGAACTCTAAAGCCAAAGATGTGTTTGGGATGGACTCTACCTTTCTTAAAAACTACAAAGAGTCACTCATTGGCCCCATTACTAAGGTCACCAACACATCTATTGGTCTCGGGGTGTTTCCAAGGGTATGGAAGTCGGCCATAATAACGGCCATCTTTAAATCAGGCGACTCTGCTGATGTGAGTAACTACAGGCCCATTAGTATACTACCTGTGGTGTCAAAGATTGTTGAAAAGTGTGTAGCAGAACAACTGATTGCCCACCTCAACAACAGCCCCTTCACATTACATTCCATGCAGTTTGGCTTCAGAGCGAAACACTCACAGAAATGGCCAACTGCTTTTTTCTGGAAAATGTGAAGTCCAAGATGGACAAAAGGGCGTTGTTGGGCTGTGTTTCTGGACCTAAGGGGAAGGCTTTTGATACTGTTAACCATGAGATTCTCATCACAAAATTGTCCAAGTTCAACTTTTCCCCCGATGCCTTGAGATGGATGAAATCATACCTTGAAGGCAGAACTCAGTGTGTCAGAGTGAGCAATGAGCTGTCGCCCACTCTTAGCTATGATGTGGGTGTGCCCCAAGGGTCAATGGGGCCCCTCCTGTTCAGCCTGTACATTAATGATCTGCCTTCTGTCTGCACTGGGTCTGAAGTTCAAATGTATGCAGATGATACAGTGATATATGTGATGCAAAGAGCAAACAACAAGCTGCACAGAACTCACTACTGTAATGGTCCAGGTTACAAAGTGGCTCAGTGACTCGTGTTTGCATCTCAATGTGAAAAAAACTGTTTGCATGTTCTTCACAAAGGGGGCAACAGATGCTACTGAGCCAGAAGTCTATGTGTCAGGGGAGAAGCTCCAGGGGGTATCTGATTTTAAGTACCTTGGCATCATACTTGATTCCAACCTCTCTTTTTAAAAAAGCATGTGAAAAGGTAATTCAAATAACCAAATTCAACCTAGCTAATTTCCGATTTATACGAAATTGTTTGACTACAGAGGTGCAAAACTGTACTTCAAATCTATGATACTCCCCCACTTAACATACTGCTTGACTAGTTGGGCCCAAGCTTGCTGTACAACAGTAAGACCTATTCAGTCTGTCTACAAACAGGCTCTCAAAGTGCTTGATAGGAAGCCCAATAGCCATCATCACTGTCACATCCTTAGAAAGCATGAGCTCCTGAGTTGGGAAAATCTTGTGCAATACACCGATGCATGTCTTGTATTCAAGATCCTAAATGGCTTGGCCCTCCACTCAGTATTTTTGTTAAACAGAAAACCCAAACATATGGCAGCAGATCCACAAGGTCTGCCATGAGAGCGGACTGTGTAGTTCCCCTAAGGAAAAGCACCTTTAGTAAATCCGCTTTTTCTGTGAGAGCTTCCCATGTCTGGAATACACTGCCATCAGACACACATAACTGCACCACATATCACACTTTCACAAAATACTTGAAGACATGGCTAAAGGTCAATCAGATTTGTGAACATGGTCCCTAGCTGTGTGTTGCCGCTTTCCATGTCTGTTGTCTGTAACTTGTGAGTTGTGGAAACACTTTGTTGCTTTTATGAATTTTGTCTTGCTGCTTTTTGTTCTATGTTGCTCGGTCTGTATGCTACGTCTTGTTTGTCCTATGTTGCTATGTCTGTATGCTATGTCTTGTTCTATGTTGTTATTGTCTATATTGTAATTGTTTTTAATAACCTGCCCAGGGACTGCGTTGAAAATTAGCCGGCTGGCTAAAACCGGCACTTTTACTGAAACGTTGATTAATGTGCACTGTCCCTGTAAAATTAAAAAATAAACTCAAACTCAAACTCAAACCTTAACCTAACCCCTATCCCTAACCCCAACCCCTAACCCTAACCCCTAACCCTAATCCTAACCAAATTTTGAAATTCACCTAGCCCCCTCCAAAGCACATCAATGGACATCTACGGCCTCCCAGGAGTACAACAAAACAAACCCCAGCTCCCCACGTCATTACCTTCTCCACATACAGAATTGGACAGGGGTGTCCGATGGAGTTTTTTTATCCCTGTACCTAACCTAACCCTAACCTAACCCTGACCCTAACCCTAACCCTAACCTAACCCTAACCCTAACCCTAACCTAACCTAACCCTAACCCTAACCCTAACCTAAACCCTAACCCTAATCTAACCTTAACCCTAACCCCTAACCCTAACCCTAACCCCAACCCTAACCCCTAACCCCTAACCCCTAATCCTAACCAAATTTTGAAATCCACCTAGCCCCCTCCAAAGCACATCGATTGACATCTACGGCCTCCCAGGAGTACAGCAAAACAAACCCCAGCTCCCCACGACATTAACTTCTCCACATACAGAATTGGACAGGGTGTCCAATTGAGTTTTTATCCCTGTACCTATGTGCAAAAACATAAAAAATTTGAAATCCACCTAGCCCTCCCAAAGCACATCGATTGACACTACGGCCTCCCAGGAGTACAACAAAACAAACCTCAGCTCCCAACGACATTACCTTCTCCACATACAGAATTGGACAGGGGTGTCCGATGGAGTTTTATCCCTGTACCTAACCCTAACCCTAACCCTAAACCTAACCCTAACCTAACCCTAACCCTAACCCTAACCAACTTTAACAGAATCCAACAGCCGGAGACTAAGTCGTGTTTTTTTTTAAAAAAAAAAGTGCCCTGTAAAACCATCTAGGGAGTCACGTTTCAATACCCCCCTGAGTCATCTGGGATAGGTGATGGATTTGCAAAGGGTAAACAATAGTATAATTCCAAGGGCACCTTGTGTGCCTCACCCACATACTTTGTTGAACCAATTGAAACCTGAGAATGCTTATTTTCCAGTGATAGATCTAGCTAATGCATTTGTTTAGCATACAGGTACACCCAGATAGTCAAGGCTGGTTCGGCTTTTACCTTTCAAGGTCAGAAATTGAAATATTCAAGCGTCATCCCCAAGGATTTTCAGGAGAGTCCCACGATATTTAGTCAGGCAATAACCCAGGATTTAGGCCAGTTTGACCCCTCAGGGGGAGGGCAGCCAAATGTTAGTATATGTGGACGACATATTAGTTGCGAACCCAGGAAGGTTGATACCATAGCACTGTTGCGGTTCTTGGCAGAGCAGGGTCACAAGGTCAGTAAGAAAAAATTACAACTATGGCAGGAGGAAGTAATCTATTTAGGACATACACTAACTCAAGAGGAATGACTTTGAATGCCTCTAGGAAGGTGGCTATCTTAGAGGCCCCCAAAACCTATTAACAAGAAACAAATGATGAGTTTTCCGGGTATGATTAACTACCGCAGGGGCTTGGGTGCAACACATTGCATTACATACGGGAAGCTAAGTGGATATATCTATGGAAAAGCAATGCTGCTGCTAAGGATAAGATCGAGTGGACAAGAGGAGGCTGAGGTACAGTTGGCTAACATAAAGAAACTATTAACATCAAATACAGTTCTAGCCTTCCCTAGATATGACCCCGCCCTTTTACACACACTGTAGATTGTAGACAGGGGTTTATGACATCAGTCCTTGGCACAAAAAAACATGGGGGGGAATAAGCCCATTGCATATTACTCCTCCAGATTGGATGAAGTGGCTCAAGGCATGCCTTTTGTTTAGAATCTGTAGTAGCAGCTGCCCAAGCAGTGGAGGATTTGGCCTCAGTAGTACTTTTTACCATGACCTAACATTAAAAGTACCACACGGAGTGTCCATTTTATTATTGAGCATAAAATGGCCTATATGTCACCGGCTAGACACTTACCTTGTATGATCATTCTGTTAAACATGCCCAATTTGACCATAGAACGATTCACAACTCTCAATCCCTTCTACTCTGGTTCCCATTGCAACAGATGGGAGCCCACATGATTGTGTAACCCGAAACTGAGAAGCTTGTGTTGCTAAGACCTGACTTAACAGACATAGCCATGCCCGATGGAGAAATAACTAGTGTTTGTAGATGGCTCGTCAGAACAAACCCTGATGGCACTAATGCCACAGGATATATGTGGTTGTAACAGAGACAGACGTTCCAGGAGCTGAATCTTTACCTCGAAATTATTCCTGCACAGCAGGCAGAAAAAGTGGCTCTCACTCGTGCATGTCATTTAGGTAAAGGAAAACGGGTTACCATTTACACAGATAGTGCTTATGCATTTAAATACAGTTCACGTATTCGCTGCACAATGGAGAAATAGGGAATGGTAATCTACTTCTGGAAACCTATAAACACATGCTCAATTGATTTTAAATTTGTTAAGACGCTGTTCTCTTACCAGACAAGATGGCTATTTGCAAGGGGTGTGACGCTCATACTACAGGGAAAGACAGTATTAGCAACCATGGTAACCGGAAGGGGCAGATGAGGAAGTCGATGAAGGCAAACCACTCAGCTACATCTGAAAGAGGAAGTGAGTATTGACACAGACTTACTGAGAGAAAGTCAATTAAGAGCCTCAATGAAAGAAGTTACTAAATGGGAAAAGCTAGGAGCAGTTATTAAGGAGGGGATTTTGTATCAAGGTAAATTACCCATATTACCAACATCTCTGTTTAGATATGCAGCAGTTTTTGGTACATGAAGGGGCTGAGCCATGTATCAACCGGAGGGATGGTAGAAATAATTAGAAAACACTTTTAGCCTATGGGATAACAAATTACTTTAAAAATTGTGTTCAAGGTGTGTTATATGTGCACAAAGTAATCATCAAGGGAGACAGAGAGCACCAAAAGGGGAATATCCTATGGCAGACTAGCCAGTCCAGCAATTGGAAATTGATTTTATAGAGTTATCACGGAGTGAAGGGAAGAAATTGGGTACAATGCCTACCAATAGTGTTGATCACGATTAGGATAACCCCAGATAAAGAGGGACTATCCCCCTTTGAAAAGTTTTTTGGAAGACCATATAGAATGCCCGAGCTAGGAAGACTAGAACAGACAGACATAGAAGTAGAAGACACTCTAGCAGAACACATGAGGGAGACTGTTCATTAACCGAAACACGTATGTCAAAGATTTTGTGCCCAACAGGAGAACTAAAGGAGAAGGTAACCCACTCAATCCAACCAGGTGACTGGGTGTGGATCCAATCCCTAAAGAAGAAAGACTGGAAACAGCCCCGTTGAGAAGGTCCATATCAGGTCCTGTTGGTGACGGCCTTCGCTGTAAGAATCGCCGAAAGATCCACCTGGGTGCATGTCACACACTGCAAAAAGGTAAACCCAGATACACCTGACGAACAAACACAGAGTTAGGAGAAAGAACCGATCACCACTAGGGCTCGGGGTTGGCTCCTTAACGAAGATTCCCCTACCCTGTCTGATCATCCCTGTGTGAGTTCGATAGAAGGTAAAGCAATGGGTTGGCCTCTGGCGTCTGACATGTTCGCAGGGCGAGGGTGGGGATTCACAGGTATTCTGACGGTAGGTAGCTGTCTGATTGTGGGGGCCATACTCTAGCACACCCAAACCCGCCCACCACGAAGTAGTAGTTCATCTAACTCAAGTCAGTAAGGACAGGCCAGAGGGGAAGGTAAAGAGCAGGCAGAGAAGGCAGCCTTAACGTAGGGAAAGGGGAAGTACTAGTGACTGTAGGAAAGGACATCACCTTTGAGGTCTTTAGACCAGTTGGGGAGTTGGGAACTACTGGCTGGTAATATTGTAGGGGACCGGTAGGTATATATGTATGTCACCATGTACCTCTTGGGATCATGTAGTTGCTCATACCGAGAGGTGGGGATATGTGAATCTCCATACACAGTACAAGGCAAGTCACCTGGGAAAGTGGTGAAGGAGTCTTGTATTGACTTGCACTATCTGTATCCCCTTGGCAACGAAGTCCCCCCAACCTAGATTACCTCCGTTTGAAGTCTCAGGGGAATCTTTATTATTGTTTTTCTAGGACTGACAAGATAGGATACGGTAGAGCATTTCAGCTCCTGCTCCTACACTGAGAATTTCACAAGTAAAGAGACCATGACCAATCTCCTCTTTGTTGCAAGCCAGAGGATTTTAGGAACCAAAATCAGGCCCGTGCTGACATCTGGTGGTTGTGTGGGTGGTAACAGATTATGGCCTAATCTACATCGCGATTGGACCGGAACCTGTGCGTTGGCCCAGCTGGTAATGCCTTTCACGCTCATCAAACGATCCAACATGTCAAAAACTGGTGGGTTGTCACGTAGAAGGAGAGACCTCCTCCAGGATCCTTTGATGAGAGGGTGTATATCGATGGGATAGGAGTACCTCGAGGGGTTCCAGAAGAATTCAAAGCTAGGGAATCAAATTGCAGCTGGTTTTGAATCAAGTCTTTTCTGGTGGCTTCGACAATTAATAAGAATGTGGATTGGATAAACTACATCTACTATAACCAACAGAGGTTTATTAATAACACACGTGATGCAATAAAGGGATTGGCTGAGCAGACAGCGGCAACTAGTTTAATGGCATGGCAGAATAGGATAGCTTTGGATATGCTTTTGGCTGAACGGGGCGGGGTTTGTGTTTGTTTGGATCTATGTGCTGTACCTTCATCCCCAATAATACAGCACGTGATCGGGTCAGTGACCAAGGCCCTCCAGGGACTCACCACGCTGGCAAAGGAACTGGCTGAGAACTCTGGCATTGACAACTCACTAACTGGTTGGTTTTGATAATATGTTTGGAAAATGAAACAGATTGTGGCAACAGTGGTGGGGGCAGTTCTGGTGGGAATGTTCAGTTTGGTGTTATGTGGATGCTGTTTAATCCTGTGTGTGCGAGGTCTTGTGTTAAGGTCTTTGGAAAAGGCAGTGTCACTGCAGATGGTGAGATGTGGACCCGTTCCAAACTCAGACCGATGGAACGACAACCTATATCCTCCCGCTCTAGTGGACGATGCAGAACATTTCAATCCTGATGAATCTGTGTTAAATGATTTTAATGTTTAGTATACTATCTCCTAACATGGAGAGTGAGTTATGGTTGGAAGTAAAATTTGGTAGCAATAAAAGACAAATTGCATTTTATAGTGTGTTTTGTACTAGTGATTCATTTAATATGCAAAATACGTTGTATGCCTTCTTGTGTGTTTCATTTTATAAGAATGTATTTTTAAATGTGTGTGAAATTTAGTCAAAGGGTGGATTGATAAAGACATGTGTGAGTAAGATATGACTAAAATGTAACACCCTCAGTTAAACTAATAATGTCTGACTAATTAGTAGACTAGAGCTTAGAGAGTTAATCAAATGTGTTTATATCCCAGCAACAGAAAACGATTGAAACCAAATAACAGGAGACTGGTTCCCAAGGAGAGTATGAAAAGGTTTCAGAATATTGTGAGGACGGCGATATCTAAGGAATGCAGCCTGCCCTAGCAGGAAGTAGATAAGAACAGTGTGTGTGTGTGTGTGTGTGTGTGTGTGTGTGTGACCTGATGGTCAGGAGAGCAGTTTTCAGTGGAAAACTACAGCCCGCCTAAAGAGTGGTGGGATTTTTCCTCTGATGTGTGCGTATAAAAATATTGTACGACCATTTTGTTTCAGAGCGCTCTCATGAATAAATATGCTGACCATTGCAGGATTGAGTCTTTGTTGAATTTATTTAAACTAAGAGATTTACAACCTTTTGGGAATTATTCAAAGATTTAAGAAGTAGTTGACTTCAACCATTTAGATAACAAAATTCTCATGACAGGAAGCCACTACTCTCAGGAGGACAGACTGATATTCTGCAAAAGGTACAGGGATTGAACTGCTGAGGACTGGGGTAAAGTCATTTTCTCTGATGAACCATCCAAGAACAGTTTGGTAACGAACAATGCCTTTTCCAGCATGATGGAGCATCTTGCCATAAGGCAAAAGTGATAACTAAGTGGCTCGGGGAACAAAACATTGAAATGTTGGGTCCATGGGCCGGGAAACTCCCAGACCTTAATCCCATTGAAAACGTAATAATAATAATAAGCCATTTAGCAGACGCTTTTATCCAAAGAGACTTACAGTCATGTGTGCATACATTTTTACGTATGGATGGTCCAGGGGATCGAACCCACTACCCTGGCGTTACAAGCGCCATGCTCTACCAGCTGAGCTACAGAGGACCACTTGTGGTCAATCCTCAAGAGGCGGATGGACAAACAAAAACCCACCAATTCTGACAAACTCCAAGCATTGATTATGCAAGAATGGGCTGCCATCAGTCAGGATGTGGCCCAGAAGTTAATTGACAGCATGCCATTGCAGAGGTCTCGAAATAGAAGGGGTCAACACTGCAAATATTAACTCATTGCATAAACTTAATGTAATTGTCAATAAAAGCCTTTGACACTTATGGAATGCTTGTAATTGTACTTCAGTATACCATAGTAACGTCTGAGAAAATATCTAAAAACACTGAAGCAGCAAACTTTGTGGTTTGTTTGTTTGCTAGCAAGCTACCGAGGAGGCTGATGAGTCCGTGTTGTTGTTGAAAAAAGCGTCCTGTCCACTGGAGGAAACAGCTCTTGAAAGACTCACATCGTCATCTGCTGACTGGAGTGGGTAACGCAGTTTGGGAAAATATTCACTATACTGTGTTCATTCTGCCCACAAACAATATCGTGTCATTTCAAAAATAAGGTGAGTTGGATGGTAGACAGGGTTGATCATGGTGAGTTGGCTGGTAGACAGGGTTGATCATGGTGAGTTGGATGGTAGACAGGGTTGATCATGGTGATGGTGAATTGTCCTTAGACATTGTTATCAGTCTTCAGATCCCTCTAGCTTGCTCGCTAAGCAAACCACATAAATCGACTTGCCAACATTTCTGTAATCTGTGAGAACAGACTTAACTGGTATCATAGCATCTGTCAACAGACTGTGGGACGGCAGCGACTTAAGGGACTTTTCTGACCACATCCCAACTAGTCAACATGTTAAACGGACCTTGCCTTAACCCTAACCATAGACTTGCAGAGAGAGGGGGGAGGAGCTACCGCCCCTGCTTTCTCTGAGCTGACCAATCCTGTTGTTGGGAAACACCCACACCATTCTGTTGTTGGGGTGACGTACGCCACACCATTCAAACACAGACTATTTCACTCACATTGCAATTAATAGAAATCTGGAAATAATGGATAGTTAAAGTTTTCAGAGGGTGGACCCCTTGTTGACAGTACATCAAATTACACTAAGGAAGGCCACATTAAGAATGCTTGAGGTGGCAAAACTCACCCTGTAGGGCTTTTCTCCGGTGTGTGTACACTAGTCTATGATTAACTGGATTGAGCTAACAAAAGTGGAAAGGTTACCCAACAGTGTGGTGTTTTCTTTTGTGTAAAGCCAGGATTCCTGACCGAGTGAATCTCTTCCCACACTGATCACAACCAAAAGGCTTCTCTCTGTGTGTGTTCTCATGGTGTTCAACCAGGCCCTGACTGAGGAATCTCTTCCCACACTGATCACAACCAAAAGGCTTCTCTTCCTGTGTGTGTTCTCTGGTGTACTAGGAAGTCCTTTTGAAGTGGTTAAGCTCATTCCACAGTCTGAGCAGTGGTAAGGCTTCTCTCCTGTGTGTATTCTCTTGTGTAAAGCCAGGTTTCCTGACCGAGTGAATCTTTCCCACACTGATCACAACCAAAAGGCTTCTCTCCTGTGTGTATTCTCTTGTGTAAAGCCATGTTTGCTGAGTGAGTGAATCTCTTCCCACACTGATCACAACCAAAGGCTTCTCTCCTGTGTGTATTCTCTTGTGTAAAGCCAGGTGTCCTGACTGAGTGAATCTCTTCCCACACTGATCACAGCCAAAAGGTTTCTCTCCTGTGTGTATTCTCTTGTGTTAAGCCAGGTTTCCTGACTGAGTGAATCTCTTCCCACACTGATCACAGCTATAAGGTTTCTCTCCTGTGTGTATTCTCTTGTGTATTAAGCCAGGTGTCCTCTTGACTGAGCTGAATCTCTATAATCCCACACTGATCACAACAAAGGTTTCTCTCCTGTGTGTATTCTCTTGTGTGTAAAGCCATGGCCTTCCTGATGAGTGAATCTCTTCCCACACTGATCACAGCTATAAGGTTTCTCTCCTGTGTGTATTCTCTTGTGTAACTAGGTGTCCTGACTTAGTGGTTAAGCTCATTCCACACTGATCGCGAGTATTTTAAGCGGGTTTCTCTCCTGTGTGCATAATCTTGTGTTCAGCCAGGTTTCCTGACTGAGTGAATCTCTTCCCACACTGATCACAGCTATAAGGTTTCTCTCCTGTGTGTATTCTCTTGTGTGTATTAAGATTTGTTGAAGAGGTGAAACTCTTTCCACAGTCAAAGCAGCAGTGAGGTTTCTTCCCTGTAAGTCTCTGCTGGTGTTTCTTGAGGTGTTCTGATCTGGAGAGACTCTTCTCTGCCTCATCAGCAACATGATGTTGGTTAGCCTCCCCAGATGATAAGCCCCTTCTACTAGAGAGAGCGACGGTTAGGGCTGTCCCCTGTGAAACAAAGACAGACAGTTAGGTTCCTTCTTCATATCGAAGTTAGTTCAAGGCCCAGCTTTCCAAACTCTTGTGATCAGATTTGAGCATATTGGATGGGTTAAAATCATCAATGTAACCAATGGGGTAGGAGGTGCTTCTAATGATTCTACATTTTAAGAAGGTTAGTAATTGTATTTAATGGTAATTGGACATCTAGGGAGTGTCCTAAAATAAATGTATGTAAGAGCATAAACCCACTCTGTCCCGGTGTTTTCCTGCAGTCGACCAGCAGCACAGACACCCTCCTCAGACCCAGCAGTAAGTTACCAGGAGAGGCACGACCTGGGGACCCCAAGAGGGGGAGGGGGGAGGAGGTTGGAGGGAGAGGGAGGAGGGGGGTGGGATAGGTGTTTCCTGTAAATCCCAAAAAGAGGGTAGTGGAGTTTAAGTTAGTACACTAAGGGTAAAACAACACAACAATGGTCTGATGAGGTCTTACATTTAAATGGGGATGGCCACAACGGAGTGGAAACAATGCCCCCTTGCTGTTTAAGACTTAATGGACACCAAATACATTTTTTCCAAACTCTGCTTCTTCATTCCGGTCCGTTGAACAACAGGAAGTTACCAAACCACGGTACATGTGGTTTATTTAAAACAATAAAACAATCCTACCTAAAAGTACCCATTCCTGTAAAAAGACAATTAGTAAAAGCCATTTTAAAATGTGTGTACATGATTTAACAAAGTAAAAACATTTTTAAGACATAAGAAGCCTGTCAAAAGTCACTTTTGTTAAAAAGCTGTCTTCGGTCCCTTGTACAAAAACTGGGTGAGTCCTTATCAAAAAGCCTCCTCCTGCTCTTCCTTAATCGACTCCGTACCCGTCCGTCGGGGCCCAGAGGAGACTCTCCCCTTAGGCGCATCGCCCTAGGCGCCGCAGCGCTGTCAGGCCGTGGCCGCCCGGGACCTTGGGTGTTGTGGGGGACCCTTCGCCTGGGGTCGAGGCCCCTGTCGTTCAGTACCACCCCAGGGCTTCCGTGGCTACCAAAGCCACTGCCTGGGGGTGGTCTCTACCTGTTTCCCTACCAGCAGGTTGCGGGAGGACCACAGTGCATCCTTCAGACATGTGAGGGTGGGCCAGAGTCGTGTGAAGGCCTTTGTTGTTATAGGCCTTCGGCCCACCCCATACAGCCACGAGCTGGGGCGTTAGGGTCTCTCTCCTGCTGGCAGGCGTGGGGAGATCTGCACTCCCAGAGCAAGTGCCTCACCGACTCCTCCTGGCCGCAGCCTGGTCGGGGCACGCGGATGTCTCGCCATGCCCCGGGAGTGCACGGCCTGACCGGAGGATCTCATGGGCGACCATCCAGGACAGGTCACGGTGCCAATTGCAGCAGAGGCAGGATGGGACACGTTGCGCCAAACCGTTGAGGGCTCGCCTATAGCAAGCCCGGCGCACTGGACACACCGGTTCCCGTTCCTGCACAAGAGAGAGAAGAGAGCGGAGTTTAGTTAAAACAGTGACAGGCTCCTTTTCCAGTTTAAAATGTCTTAAAAACGTTTTGAGCTGGATGTAGTGTGTGTGGGGAGCAGGAAAGAGACTGGGGTCAGAGGGTCGACTGGGATCAAACTCAGAGACCTGAGGTAAGACCCCAGCCAGAACCGTGCGAGGGCCTGGGTCTTATTGTTGACGGGGAGGTGGCAAGAGTGAGATGTAACGCTGTATAGGCGGCTGCCCAGGAACAAGTAGAGGTCAGGCAAGCCTTTCCCCCCTTGAGCCTGGGCCTCTTCACCACCTCCCCTCCTCAGCCTCTCCCACTTGCTTCCCCACAGGAAATAAAATAGCATCCGGTCCAGAGCTAAAAGAGTTGATCTTGGGGGGATAAAAACAGAACTGATTAATAAAAGGACAGGTAAATCACAGCCTTGATGATTAAAACCTTTCCCTCAAAAGTCAGTCGTCTTAGTCCCCAAAAACCCAGTCTCTGTCTTACTGTCCCCTAAACATCCCGGTCCAATTTTTTACAAAAGCACAACGCTGATCACTTCTCAAAATCAAGCCCAGTAAAATACTACATTGATCTTAGCCAAAAGGCCGAGCGAAGCGATAACCCACAAATTGAACCCTGCACCGCCGGAGACCTCAGCGGTTTGGCTAAAGTGTGCTCCTCCCATCGCAACCCCTCCACGTTTCCCTGGCGACAGGCGAGTGTTTTTTTCCAAAAAGTCGCTAATGCGTCAAGTCACTTCTAGCTCTTTACATCCAGTGCTACTATTTGTTCAAAGACCGGAAAATACGCCAGTCGCCGTTGTCGGGCTTAAATTCAATTGGCCAGTGACTACTTTGACTGGAAAAATACACCGGTCAGCCAGCACGAACTCAAATGCCTGAGCAAAAAGTCTGCGCGGCAGGCAGATGCCGTCTCTGTTGATTTCTCTTGAAACAAGATATCGGGCTCTGCCAGAAGCAAAGGCCCTCCAAAAATACGTTGAACTCGTAAATGTGTTCCTCTCCACGGAAGTCTTTAGTAAAAGGCGAAAGGCTTGTGCGTAATGAAGAGAAACCAGAGTCGTATGGAAGTCAGAGGTCCGTGCCCGAGACGCACTCTGTTTACTCTAGGCCGGGTTCTCATGGGTTGTACCTGGTACATTTTTCCCACTCTTCTAATTCCCTTTCTTTACTTCTTAAAATAACCCCCTTGCTCTTCTGTTCCGCTAAAAAATGCCATCTCTTTCTTAACGTCTTTGATTTCCTGGTTAAAATCAAAGCCCTGTTGATTTAGGGTAAAAATAACGCCCAGTCGCTTCTGCAGTCCCAACATGCGTCTATCTTTTTTCTTTACTTTTTTTCTTTCCTATCTCTCTAAAGAAGGTCCTCGTCTTACCCTTCACCATTTCCCACCACTGTGCTTTCTGTGTCAAAGAAGTCCTGTAGTGTCTGCCACTGGCTGAACTGCTCCCTGTACTGGCTAAGTACTCTATCATCTTCTAAAAGGGAGCAGTTCAGTTTCCCGGGCCCTCTTCCTACAGTCACACCCGAGTTAGTGAAAGGGTGCACGTCAGCATTACGTGATCTGAGAAGAAAGCAGGGGTTATTCTAGCATCAGTTGGCGGGCAGTCACGGGTAAACAGATAGTCAATGCGAGAGGCTCTGGTGCCGTCACCACTGGTCCAGGTGAAGCCCTCCTCTCTTGGATGCAGGGTTTTAAAACAGTCAGTTAGTTTAAAATCCCTGCACAACCCTTTGCAATAAAACACTAGACCTATCTACCTTAAAATCTTCTCCCGCTCCTCTCCTGTCTGCTCTACTTAAAACACAGTTAAAATCCCCACCACCACTAGAGGATCCCTCCCCAGCATGTGGGACTGCAGGTCTTCTAAAAGCGCGCACGGTCATGTTTGTTATTAAAACCATATACATTTAGCGCGTTAAAATCCCTCCCCCATAAAAGTACAGTTGGCTAAAAGAGCACGTCCCCCAACCACCACTGTGCTCCCCCTTCACCACCACCTGTGGGGTCTTGAATAAAATAGCAACACCATCGTTTTTTATTAAAATTGGAACCACTCCAAATGGAGGGCCCGTGCTGCCACTTCTCCTCCCATTTGCTGTAAGAGGTTAAAAAGGGTAGACCACACTCCTGCAATAAAAACACATCTGAATTAAAACTTTCTAAAAAGGATAAAACAGATTGTGCTCTTAAATCAGGTCTTTACGCTTCTAACATTAATGGTGGTGATGTTAAAAAGCCATAAAAGAGGTTAGTAAACAGTGCTAAAAGGAAAGAAGGCATTAAAACCGTTTTAAAAGGGGTTATTTATTAGACACTTTTCTCTCTCTCCTGCAGGGGTAAGGGGGGGTGGCAGGAGAGGAGGTAAAAACAGGGTTTAAAAACGATTCTTGGTTGGGGGAGTTTGATGGAAAGACCCTGGACTCATCCTCCCCCTAGGAGCTCTCCCACTCCAACTTTCCCTTCTTCTCCTCGCCCTGTTCGGGGTCGGAGAGCTCCTCAGCGTTTCTCTTCCGTAGGGGAAGGTATTCGCCCAGGGTCTCTCCCACCGCTCCTGCACTCTCCCCACTTGACAGTGTCTTCCGACACTGTCATCATACTGTCAGACCCACTTGGGGAGCTCTCACTCTCCGCCTCTCCAGAGCCGTCTTTCTCGGCCCTTTCACCTTCAGGGGTCACATCAGTCTGGGGCGGGGGGTTGGGGTGGGAGGGTTTTGCCTCCACTCCCACTTCTCCCACCACCGCACCTTCCGCGCACTCCACCTTATCTACCACTTCCTCTACTGCCACCACTTCCTCAACTACCGTCACCACCTCCTCTACTGCCGCCACCACCACCTCCTCCACTACCGCCACCACCTCCTCCACCACCTCCTCCACTATCACCTCCTCCCTACCTTGGCAACTGCCGCCTTCCCTTCTTCTGGCGTTCGGAAGCCCGGTCCGCAGCCGCCGCATCCACCCTGCCAGCCCTGAACTTGTTGGCCCAGGAGGAGGGCAGCTCGGATGAGGTGGGGACCGTCGCCACAGAGGTTGCACGACCTTCCGTTCGTGCACTCCTCGTAGCGATGGCCCACCTCCCGGCACTTCATACAGACCACCTTTTCACAGGCGTCTGCTAGGTGGCCATGTTCACCACACTTACGGCACAGCTTTGGCTGGTCCTGGTAGTGAACATGGCCCCTGTTCTCTCCGAGGACTATGGTGGATGGGATGGCTTTCAACCCACCATAGCCCCCGGGATCCTCCCTTTGCTGGACAGTAACCCTCCAGGCCCCTGTCCAGATCCCATCGGGATCCTTCACCTGGGTCAGGGGCCCCTTCACGTTGCAGTACCTGCCCAACCATACTCCAACGTCCTCCGGCTGTACCATTTCATTGTACATACGGACAATAACAGTTTTGATGCTATTGTCCGTCAGCTTGATCACCTCGAACATTTCTGCCAGGGATCCCTGCTTGTTCTGGGAGTTCTGGAGTTTCCCCCAGAACTCCCTAAGGAAGCTGGCGCCGCGAAACTGACATCGAAACCCTTCCCATATGGGAGGGTTAGGGATGCAGTTTACCTGCGCAGGTACGTAAACGGAGTTCGTGTCTGTTAATAGAAATAAGTTGGGGACGCTCAACCAACGTGAGTCGAGGTGAAATCCCAAAATGTGATTATCAATACAAAGCAAAAGGCGCAACATGGGGATCGAGCGTTGAGTCTTCTCCTTCTCAATATATATTAATTATCCATTTATTTGTCTCTGACTGAAAATATTCCCGCTCCTAAAAGACAGGCTATATCCTACGGTGCAAAACGTAGGTCAAGAGAAAGTGCAACGGACCGCTCATCTTTCTTGCTGTTTCAAGTTCAGCAGCCATACCTCTCCTCTCCTAGTTCAGCAGCCATACCTCTCCTCTCCTAGTTCAGCAGCCTCTCCTCTCCTCTCCTAGTTCAGCAGCCTCTCCTCTCCTCTCCTAGTTCAGCAGCCATACCTCTCCTCTCCTAGTTCAGCAGCCTCTCCTCTCCTCTCCTAGTTCAGCAGCCTCTCCTCTCCTCTCCTAGTTCAGCAGCCTCTCCTCTCCTCTCCTCTCCTAGTTCAGCAGCCATACCTCTCTCTCCTAGTTCAGCAGCCCTCTCCTCTCCCTCCTAGTTCAGCAGCCATACCTCTCCCTCTCCTAGTTCAGCAGCCTCTCCTCTCCTCTCCTAGTTCAGCAGCCATACCTCTCCTCTCCTAGTTCAGCAGCCATACCTCTCCTGTCCTAGTTCAGCAGCCATAACTCTCCACTCCTAGTTCAGCAGCCATACCTCTCCTCTCTCCTAGTTGGGCATGCCAGATCAGGTGAGCGTTTGGTCTCAATTAAATAGAGTAGTCTATATATGAATGGATGGAGAAGCACGGGCAGTTATCTTCTCAAGGAAATTAACTTCCTAAATATTATTAGGCTATACAGTTCCTATGGAAAGTCTACACCCAATATAACTTTTTTCACATTTTGTTGCTTTAAAAAGTGGGATTGAAATAGATTTGATTATAATTTTCCGTAATTCATCTACACAAAATAATGTCAAAGTAAAAACAAAATTCTACACATTTGTACAAACAAATACAAAACAATAACAAATAGTAATTGTGTGATATGAATGACTAACCCTTCCTCTGTTAATAATGATGTTGTTTATGGTGTATTAAGCCACCCAGACACGTCAAAGATGTTCTACAATAATCCCCAATAATGACCACCTGCAACCCTGTACATGTGACTATTCACAATAATCCCCAATAATGACCACCTGCAACCCTGTACATGTGACTATTCACAATAATGACCTGCAACCCTGTACATGTGACTAGTTTTTCATACTGGCCCCCATGGGAATCAAACCCACAACCCTGCCGTTGCAAACGCCATGCTCTACCAACTGAGCTACATCCCTGCCGGCCATTCCTTCCCCTACCCTGGACGACGCTGTGCAGTGCAGTGCGATGCAGTGCCTTAGACCACAGTGACCACCTGCAACCCTGTACATGTGACTATTCACAATAATCCAAATAATGACCTAAATGAAAGAGTGAAAGGAGAATATAAATATTTCAGATCTTGTTTGCAACAAGGCACTAAATTAATACTGCAAAAAAAATTAACAGGGCAAATGAATACACTTTTTGGGCCTAAATGCAAAGCCTTAAGTTTGGGGGCAAATCCAACATCACTGAGTAACTGCCTCCTTATTTTGCAAGCATGGTGATGGCTGCATCATAGTAAGGAAATGCTTGACATCGACAAAGACTGGGGAGTTTTACAGGATGAAACTAAACGGGAGATCCTAGAGGAAAGACTGCTTCAGTCTGCTTTACACCAGACACTGGGAGAGGAACTCACCTTTCAGCAAGACCGTAACCTACAACACTAAGCCACATCTAAATCTGTGGGAAGTTAAAAGGCTAGCTTGCTTACAGTTTTTAGCAAGCTGCTAGTAGAGTAGCCTACAGCCAACTGGTAAGCTGCTAGTGGAGTAGCCTACAGCCAACTGGTAAGCTGCTAGTGGTGTAGCCTACAGCCAACTGGCAAGCTGCTAGTGGAGTAGCCTACAGCCAACTGGTAAGCTGCTAGTGGTGTAGCCTACAGCCAACTGGCAAGCTGCTAGTGGAGTAGCCTACAGCCAACTGGTAAGCTGCTAATGGAGTAGCCTACAGCCAACTGGTAAGCTGCTAGTGGAGTAGCCTACAGCCAACTGGTAAGCTGCTAGTGGAGTAACCTACAGCCAACTGGCAAGCTGCTAGTGAAGTAGCCTACAGCCAACTGGTAAGCTGCTAGTAGAGTAGCCTACAGCCAAATGGTAAGCTGCTAGTGGAGTAGCCTACAGCCAACTGGCAAGCTGCTAGTGGAGTAGCCTACAGCCAACGGGTAAGCTGCTAGTGGAGTAGCCTACAGCCAACTGGCAAGCTCCAACTAGCTGCATTGTACCGATAAGTCATTGGTAGTGCATTATTGTTTGTTTTCCGCGATTGGAAATGCATTGTATTGGCATGAGGAAGTGTTATTACGGTAATTAGCAACTGTTTTGCATTGGATTGTTGGGTATTGTGCATGTAGCTGTGTAGCGTTGTCATGACTTGCTATTTATGAATTGTCCATGTTTGTAAAGCGGTGCAGTAGCCTGTATTCTTGCTGCAAGACAGCCGTGCCTGGCTGCAAATACATTGTGTGTAATTGTACTATCGATTATTATCGATCCTGTGATATCAGCAAGCGAAAATAGTTGTGCCCCCCTTAGTCATTTCTGATGCCCCCTTGCCGAGATCATCCTGCCGCCGGGCCTGGCTACGAGTAACCAGCTAAACTACACAAATGATTTTCCAAAAGTCAAGGACCATTAAATGCGCGCAGTGTAAAAGCATGAAGCAGGCCACAAAGACCCATTATAAAAATGATTAAATTAATCTAAACTCACCTGATTCATTGTAGAAACGTGTGTTTATGGTCGATTGCAGAGTTCAGACGAAGTTAACTAGATGTTTATCTCTAGTCTACGGACCTTTTAGATCAGGGAGGTAGAGGACCGAGACGTTATATTTCAACATGTGACTCTCTGCCTAAAGTCACAAGACAAAATGGAGAATAGAGAACATGTGAATCCACCTTCACTTCCGTTCGACTGAAAAATAGGACTTCCGCCAACATACAAATAATAATACAGCAGTAGTCTGCTTAGCTCATTTTCAAAAGTTACAGTCCGATATCATTTTAACATTCCTCCTTTGTTCAATCATGTTGTCTGGTGTTGTACTCTGCACGGAGCGTAAAGTCACAAGAGAAAGAGCCAGGCTCCGCCTTCACTTCCGTTCAACTGAAACGTTGGGATTCGGCCAACATACAAATAATTTTTATTTATTTATTTTATTTAATGTTTATTTAACCAGGTAAGCTAGTTGAGAACAAGTTCTCATTTACAACTGCGACCTGGCCAAGATAAAGCAAAGCAGTGTGATAAAAACAACAACACAGAGTTACATATGGGGTAAAACAAAACATAAAGTCAAAATACAACAGAAAATATATATACAGTGTGTGTGCAAATGTAGCAAGTTATGGAGGTAAGGCAATAGATAGGCCATAGTGCAAAATAATTACAATTAGTATTAACACTGGAATAATAGATGTGCAAGAGATGATGTGCAAATAGAGATACTGGGGTGCAAATGAGCAAAATAAATAACAATATGGGGATGAGGTAGTTGGGTGGGCTAATTTCAGATGGGCTGTGTAAAACCCCTTCAACTGTACTCTTCCTCCTCTCTCTCCCCATTTCTCCATGTTTCAGCTCCAGTAGACAACCTGCACACACTCCCAGAGGGTTGCAGGTCTGCCGACTTCTTTGGTCACACATTTTATTCTGAGAAATATCCATTAAAACCAAAGACATTGCTTTAACTGTGACTGTATTTTCCTCAAATAAAAATGGAGCATACATAAAATAAACAATGTATTTACATTGGGTATAACGTGTGTGAGAGGTAGGCATGTTTTTCAACTCAGAGAAAAGCAAACAGAATTTCCTCAAACTGCAAATTAAGCAATACTCTTTTACAATATTATCAATCACACTTTGATTGGATAGATAATTAGAGTAATTATGTAGATATTGATAATGGATATGCAGGCGTAGATATCTCAATCTAAAATAAAATGGAGCATACATAAAATAAACAAGTAATTACAATGTATTTACATTGGGGATAATGTGTGTGACAAGAGAGAGTGAGTGTGTGTGCATGTTGTTTTATTTGTCCTTGTCAGCCACCCATCTCTGCTTGTCAGTCTTGATAGGCCCAATGTATGCACCTCTGGGTGAGGCAGTGGTGGAGTGCATGGCAGATCTGAAAGAGAGATGCACAAAGTATACAGTTCAACAACATGTTGGTGTGAGTGAGTGTACAGTTGAAGTCGGAAGTTTACATACACCTTAGCCAAATACATTTAAACTCAGTTTTTCACAATTCCTGACATTTACTCCTAGTACAAATTCCTGGCTTAGGTCAGTTAGGATCACCACTTTATTTTAAGAATGTGAAATGTCAGAATAATAGTAGAGAGAATGATTTATTTCAGCTTTATTTCTTTCATCACATTCCCATTGGGTCAGAAGTTTGCATACACTCAATTAGTATTAGGTAGCATTGCCTTTAAATTGTTTAACTTGGGTCAAATGGGTTTCGGTGGCCTTCCACAAGCTTCCTACAATAAGTTGGGTGAATTTTTGGCCCATTCCTCCTGACAGAGCTGGTGTAACTGAGTCAGGTTTGTAGGCCTCCTTGCTCGCACAGTATGCATGTGTGTATACAGTGTGAGAAAAAAAGTATTTTTTTGTTCCACTCCTCTTTGCAGATCTTCTCCAAGTCATTAAGGCTTCGAGGCTGACGTTTGGCAACTCGAACCTTCAGCCCCTCCACAGATTTTCTATGGGGTTAAGGTCTGGAGACTGGCTAGGCCACTCCAGGACCTTAATGTGCTTCTTCTTGAGCCACCCTTTGTTGCCTTGGCCGTGTGTTTTGGGTCATTGTCATGCTGGAATACCCATCCACGACCCATTTTCAAGGTTCTCACCCAAGATTTGACGGTACATGGCCCCGTCCATCGTCCCCTTTGATACGGTGAAGTTGTCCTGTCCCCTTAGCAGAAAAAACACCCCCAAAGCATAATGTTTCCACCTCCATGTTTGACGGTGGGGATGGTGTTCTTGGGGTCATAGGCGCATTCCTCCTCCTGCCAAAGAGCTCGATTTTGGTCTCATCTGACCACAATACTTTCACCCAGTTCTCCTCTGAATCATTCAGATGTTCATTTGCAAACTTCAGACGGCCCTGTATATGTACTTTCTTGAGCAGGGGGACCTTGCGGGCGCTGCAGGATTTCAGTCCTTCACAGCGTAGTGTGTTACCAATTGTTTTCTTGGTGACTATGGTCCCAGCTGCCTTGAGATCATTGACAAGATCCTCCTGTGTAGTTCTGGGCTGATTCCTCACCGTTCTCATGATCATTGCAACTCCACGAGGAGAGATCTTGCATGGAGCCCCAGGCCGAGGGGAGATTGACAGGTCTTTTGTGTTTCTTCCATTTGCGAATAATCGCACCAACTGTTGTCACCTTCTCACCAAGCTGCTTGGCGATGGTCTTGTAGCCCATTCCAGCCTTGTGTAGGTCCACAATCTTGTCCCTGACATCCTTGGAGAGCTCTTTGGTCTTGGCCATGGTGGAGAGTTTGGAATCTGATTGATTGATTGCTTCTGTGGACAGGTGTCTTTTATACAGGTAACAAACTGAGATTAGGAGCACTCCCTTTAAGAGTGTGCTCCTAATCTCAGCTCGTTACCTGTATAAAAGACACCTGGGAGCCAGACATTTTTCTGATTGAGAGGGGGTCAAATACTTATTCACCTCATTAAAATGCAAATCAGTTTGTATAAAAAAAAACTGGATTTTTTTGTTGTTATTCTGTCTCGCCCTGTTCAAATAAACCTACCATAAAAATTATAGACTGATCATTTCTTTTGTCAGTGGGCAGACGTACAAAATCAGCAGGGGATCAAATACTTTTTTCCCTCACTGTACATATGGTGGGTGTTCTGCAGTGTCATTTTAAAAATTTTGCTGTACGTTGATGTCTAGAAGATTAGGCTATAAGAAATTGGGACTTGTGTAAGCCCCACAGCTATACTCAAGTATGTGGGCATACTGCAGTGATGTCTAAAAATGCTTTGAATTAATCAGCAACTTGGAGAGTGCTGTCCGTTTCAGCACCATAGACAGTAGGCTACTTGGCTGTTTACTCTGTCTGCTTTGCTGCCACGTTGTGTTTGACACTTTTTTCTCAATGTTTGTCACGAATTCTGCCGAGACTGCTCTCCTCCTTGCTCGGGCAGGCTTCGGCGTTCGTCGTCCCCGGAGTACTAGCTGCCACCGTTGAATGTTTCGATGTTCGTTTGGTTGGGTCTGTCTGTTACACCTGTGTCCGTTGGGTCTGATTATGTGCCCTATAAGTTTCCTATGTTGTTTTCGTTAGTTTGTGTGTTATTTTCCGCCTGTCCGTTGGTGTCACCTGTGCAGTACTCTGGACTTTGTTTATTGTGACGCACTGTGTTGCGTTGTCGCTCGCCTCCTTGTTTTGAGGTCCTTTATTTTGTATTGTTTATACAGTTAGTAAAGTCTTGTTTGACTCAGCCTATGCGTCCCGCGCCTGACTCCTCAACCGCATCCACATCAACACTGACAATGTTTTCCGGTACCTCAGCTATGTGTTCCGGGACCTCCCGATTGACAAATTAAGCACTGATCAGGGCTATCCAGCAGGTCTTCTATGTGGAGGCAGTGCAAATAGCGGAAGGAGCAAGTGGAGATGAGAGAGATGCCCCACAGCCTGCAGTGAATGTAATTTATCAGAGGGCTTCTGAGATACTAACAGTGAAGAAGGTAGACTTTGTTGTGTTTGTTGTGCAAGTGATAAATTGCTCTAGACAAACTAATAAAACATAGAAGAAACTAGAAATCATTGTGAAGGTGTCAGAAATCATTGTGAAGATCCAAAAATGTTACAGAAATACTAAATGAAGAGGTTCCCCCCTCTCAGGCTCCTGAGCCTGTAGGGATCTGAGAAGACATTTGAATCCGATTGAAGGAGTAAATTTGTTGTTTTTGTTCACCCTTCCCCAATTATTGCTGCATTAAAGTTCTATCAGTTTTCACCCATCCCAGTAGGTGATTGCATGCATCTCTAACGTTGGTTGCGGACCGCCATAATACCATAGAAGGAGAAACATTTGAAGTAACCATTGAGTAGTAACTTTAGGACATTGTCAGAGATTGGATTATTGTACCAATGTTGAATATCCAAACTGAAATAGCTAACTAGCTATTATGTTAAGGTAAGAATTATTTAAGGTACAAAGTTGTTGCTTTGTTGGTCACTGGGCAGTGATGTTGTATTGCCAATATTAGCGGACACGTTAACTAGCAAATTAGCTAACGTTAGGTCACAGACAACTAGCTAGCTAGCCAAGTTATCTAGCTAGCTTGGCCCTGTTTCCAAAAGCATGGCTAAGGCTAAGTTCATCGTTAGAACCTACGTAGGAGTCTCCGAGCTGTTTCTCAAAACCATCGATACGTAAAGTTGCTCTTGAAAAACACTCGTTATTAACGACTTTCTCAGACCAATACTACTAGAACAGCTAAGTCAGTCGTTAATGCTTTTTTGCACTTCATTCACAGAAGATTTTCACTAAACAAAAAATCAAGATGCTTTTCAGTCTTTCCATTAACTTGTCTAGTGATTTGTTTGTCAACATTTAGAAAGTTGGCATAGAAAATAGATGCAACAATGCCCTGCTAGGGTGCGTTTCCATTGAACTGTCTTGTGTTGATAAAAACTGCTGGACGTAATGATGTCCAAAACAAATATATACAGTGTCGAATAAAACTGTACTGGTTGAAGTGTTCCCACAATTCCCATTTAGGCAAATTGCACATTAATAAATTGGTGACAGCCTGTATGCCCTCCCACCTATCTGTTTCATGTCTCAGGTAGCCGCGAAGTGTCGTGTCCCGTCGGATGTTGGTGGTTATTGCTGTCAACAAAGAGTCCGCTTAGGCTGTACCTTGATTAGAAGTTTTTATTCGTATCACAAGTTTACAGCATAAGTTACAGACCCACGTGTGTCTGGAGAAGCACCGTCCCAAATTAATCTGAATGCTTCTGCCGCTTCTTTGTCTAGCCCATACTTATAAACAATGGCAAAAATGGGTTGCTCCTCTTTCGTCCAATCACCGGTCTCCCCTTGGGCGTCACCCTACAAACGGCTCACATTTAAACTAAGATAAACAGTTTTTCTTTGTCCCTCAAGACTAGTCATAATCTTCATACACGACATATCCCCCCTCGAGACTAACTAAAAGTCTCGAAAACAAACAGAATAGGATTATGACCAGTAACAATTTATCTTATTGAGTATCTTTAACATTAAACCAAAAACATTCTCCTCTAGAGTGTAAATACCTTTCTATGAAATATGAATAACTGTTTATGAAGTGTGAATACATTACTATGAAATATGAACAAATCTTTATGGAGTGTGAGAGCGAAAAACTGTCCGGCAACCTTTGTTCCAAATCCATCCATCAATCAAGACAGTAAAATTCTCTCACGGTCCCTCTGCCCCAGGCAACCACCTAGGTACTCCCGATAAACTCATAAACAATGTAAATGCATTTGAAACTATAATGCAATTAAATACACATGTAAGCCCCTGCAAACAAAATCCTATCCAAAAAATGTCCACTCTAAGGCTGGTCAACCCATTGGACCCTACAGTGGACCTCTCCTGCCTAGACTCCCTGTCCCTAAGCATCAACGAAATAAACAAAAACATCTAAGATCCCCACATGTATCCAACAACATCAAATATCATTCTACAAAAATTAATACCTAAGAATATGACACAAATTATGTATTACACATGCAAATATGTCTATATTTCATTGCAGACACTGGAATGTAGTCCACTACACTTCATCTCCCCGTAGTCTCGACTTCCAATGGATTGTTGATGATGGAATCGGAATCTTTCCACACCCTCCTTGTTTCATCTCCTCCAGTCATTGTCCTTTCATATTGTCCCTTCATATTGTCCTTGTTTGAGTATTTCAATCTCCACATATTCCCCCAAATGCTTCTGGAAGAAAAGAAAAGACCAAACAGTATCTTTTGCAAAACAAACACTTTCAAATTAAACATCAAGATCAACTAAGAATATAAAAATGATATATAAATGATGTATGAATCACATTAACCCATTTCCCCCCTTTGATTCATAAAATCATACTAAAATCACACTAATATTGAAAAATAAATTGAAAAATGATCAAATCATCAAAAAGGATATTTATCCATCCAGTTCCACTTGTCCCTCTTCATCCAGATCAGGAACAGTCAACAACGGCATCTGAGTGTTGTCTCCAGGCATCACTACTCCAACCTATCTCAATATCATAGCTTTCTCAAAGGTCAGTAACAAATTACAAACATCACACACAGTGTTATCAAAGCTGCTATTAAAATGTAATCCATCACTGCTCCTACTGGCCTAACTGATCCTGCAACCAAGTCTTCGCTGACCATATAAAGACATGAAAAATTTTTTACCAGTGATTCAATTTCCGTGCATCTTAATGAACCGACTAAAAACAAAGGCGAAATGTACTGCCTATATTTTGAGGGAAACGCTTTGTCTATTATTTAATTTGACTAGGGCAGGGCAGCACATACAAAATGCATTTAGTCCAATAAAAATACATGATATTATTAGGGTGATAAATAAAAGGCAGTTGCTCCATGATACATATATTTTGAGGGAAACGACTGTCTATTATTTAAATTGATCAGGGCAGGGTAGGGCCAGCACATACAAACTGCATTTAGTCCAATAAAATTACATGATATTATTAGGGTGATATATAAAAGGCAGTTGCTCCATGACACAAGAGTACTCTCCAGTGGAACAAAAAAGCTTACAGCACCTGGTATTCCCAGCGGTCTCCCATCCAAGTACTAACCAGGCCCAATCCTGCTTAGCTTCCGAGATCAGACGAGATCAGGCATATTCAGGATGGTATGGCCGTAAGCACTAGAACAACTCTTGGTACACTATATAAAGACATGAACAAAATTTACCAGTGATTCGAATTTCCGTGCAACTTAATGAACCGACTAAAAACAAAGGCTGAATGTACTGCCTATATTTTGAGGGAAACGCTTTGTCTATTATTTAATTTGACCAGGGCAGGGCAGTACATACAAACTGCATTTATTCCAATAAAAATACAGGATATTATTGGGTGATAAATAAAAGGCAGTTGCTCCATGATACATGTATTTTGAGGGAAACGCACTGACTATTATTTAATTTGATCAGGGCAGGGCAGGGCAGCACATACAAACTGCATTTAGTCCAATAAAATACATGATATTATTAGGGTGATAAATATAAGGTAGTTGCTCCATGACACAAGAGCACTCTCTAGTGGAACAAAAAGCTTACAGCACCTGGTATTCCCAGGCGGCCTCCCATCCAAGTACTAACCAGGCCCGATCCTGCTTAGCTTCCGAGATCTGACGAGATCAGGAATATTCAGGATGGTATGGCCGTAAGCGCAGGAACAACTCTTGGTACACTATATAAAGAAATGAACAAAATGTATAAGTGATTCGTATTTCCATGCAACTTAATGAACAGACTAAAATCAAAGGCTGAATGTACTGCCTATATTTTCAGGGAAACGCACTGTCTATTATTTAATTTGATCAGGTTAGGACAGCACATACAAACTGCATTTAGTCCAATAAAAATACAGGACATTATTAGGGTGATAAATAAAAGGCAGTTGCTCCATGACACAAGAGCACTCTCTAGTGGAACAAAAAGCTTACAGCACCTGGTATTCCCAGGCCGTCTCCCATCCAAGTACTAACCAGGCCCAATCCTCTTCATCTTCCGACATCAGACGAGATCGGATGTATTCAGATTGGTACGGCCGTAAGCAAGTGAACAACTATTGGTACACTATATAAAGACATGAACAAAATTTACCAGTGATTCGAATTTCCGTGCAACTTAATGAACCGACAAAAAACAAAGGCTGAATGTACTGCCTATATTTTGAGGGAAACGCTTTGTCTATTATTTAATTTGACCAGGGCAGGGCAGCACATACAAACTGCATTTAGTCCAATAAAAATACATGATATTATTAGGGTGATAAATAAAAGGCAGTTGCTCCATGACACATATATTTTGAGGGAAACGCACTGTTGATTATTTAAATTGATCAGGGCAGGGCAGGGCAGCACATACAAACTGCATTTAGTCCAATACAATTACATGATATTATTAGGGTGATACATAAAAGGCAGTTGCTCCATGACACAAGAGTACTCTCTAGTGGAACAAAAAGCTTACAGCACCTGGTATTCCCAGGCAGTCTCCCATCCAAGTACTAACCAGGCCCAATCCTGCTTAGCTTCCGAGATCGGACTAGATCAGGCATATTTAGGCAGGTATGGCCGTAAGCGCAGGAACAACTCTTGGTACACTATATAAAGACATGAACAAAATGTATCGGTGATTCGTATTTCCATGCAACTTAATGAACCAACTAAAAACAAAGGCTGAATGTACTGCCTATATTTTCAGGGAAACGCACTGTCTATTATTTAATTTGATCAGGTTAGGACAACACATACAAACTGCATTTAGTCCAATAAAAATACATGATATTATTAGGGTGATAAATAAAAGGCAGTTGCTCCATGACACATATATTTTGAGGGAAACGCTTTGTCTATTATTTAATTTGACCAGGGCAGGGCAGCACATACAAACTGCATTTAGTCCAATAAAAATACATGATATTATTAGGGTGATAAATAAAAGGCAGCTGCTCCATGACACATATATTTTGAGGGAAATGCACTGTCTATTATTTAAAATGATCAGGGCAGGGCAGGGCAGCACATACAAACTGCATTTAGTCCAATAAAAATACATGATATTATTAGGGTGATAAATAAAAGGCAGTTGCTCCATGACACAAGAGCACTCTCTAGTGGAACAAAAGCTTACAGCACCTGGTATTCCCAGGCAGTCTCCCATCCAAGTACTAACCAAGCCCAATCCTGCTTAGCTTCCGAGATCAGACGAGATCGTGTGTATTCAGGCTGGTATGGCCGTAAGCAAGTGAACAACTCTTGGTACACTATATAAAGACATTAACAAAATTTACCAGTGATTCGAATTTCGTGCATCTTAATGAACCGACTAAAAACAAAGGCTGAATGTACTGCCTATATTTTGAGGGAAACGCTTTGTCTACTATTTAATTTGACCAGGGCAGGGACAGCACATACAAACTGCATTTAGTCCAATAAAAATACATGATATTATTAGGGTGATAAATAAAAGGCAGCTGCTCCATGACACATATATTTTGAGTGAAATGCACTGTCTATTATTTAAATTGATCAGGGCAGGGCAGGGCAGCACATACAAACTGCATTTAGTCCAATAAAAATACATGATATTATTAGGGTGATAAATAAAAGGCAGTTGATCCATGACACAAGAGCACTCTCTAATGGAACAAAAAGCTTACAGCACATGGTATTCCCAGGCGGTATCCCATCCAAGTACTAACCAGGCCCCATCCTGCTTAGTTTCCGAGATCAGACGAGATCGGGTGTATTTTTTTTATTTTTTTTATTTTTTTTAAATAACCCATCATAGCTTTACAGCTTATTTTTTTACATATCATAGCTTCATATTTCACATCACATCTTCACATCTCATAGCTTCACAGCTTATTTTTACATATCATAGCTTCATATTTCACATCACATCTTCACATCTCATAGCTTCACAGCTTATTTTTACATATCATAGCTTCATATTTCACATCACATCTTCACATCTCATAGCTTCACAGCTTATTTTTTACATATCATAGCTTCATATTTCACATCACATCTTCACATCTCATAGCTTCACAGCTTATTTTTACATATCATAGCTCATATTTCACATCACATCTTCACATCTCAGCATATAACACAGATTATCAGTCCCACGCCATAGCTTCTTACATGCTTTTACAGCAACTGGTATTCCAAGGTGGTCCCCCATCCAAGTACTAACCAGCCCTAAACCTGCTTAGCTTCCGAGATCTGACGAGATCGGGTGTATTCAGGCTGGTATGGCCGTGAGCGAGTGAACAACTCTTGGTACACTATATAAAGAAATGAACAAAATTTACCAGTGATTCGAATTTCCGTGCAACTTAATGAACTGACTAAAAACAAAGGCTGAATGTAATGCCTATATTTTGAGGGGAACGCTTTGTCTATTATATAATTTGACCAGGGCAGCACAAACAAACTGCATTTAGTCCAATAAAAATACATGATATTATTAGGGTGATAAATAAAAGGCAGTTGCTCCATGACATATATATTTTTGAGTGAAATGCACTGTCTATTATTTAAATTGATCAGGGCAGGGCAGGGCAGCACATACAAACTGCATTTAGTCCAATAAAAATACATGATATTATTAGGGTGATAAATAAAAGGCAGTTGCTCCATGACACAAGCACTCTCTAGTGGAACAAAAAGCTTACAGCACATGGTATTCTGGGCGGTATCCCATCAAAGTACTAACCAGGCCCCATCCTGCTTAGTTTCCGAGATCAGATCAGATCGGTGTATTCAGGCTGATATGGCCGTAAGCGAGTGAACAACTCTTGGTACACTATATAAAGAAATGAACAAAATTTACCAGTGATTCGAATTTCCGTGCAACTTAATGAACCGACTAAAAACAAAGGCTGAATGTACTGCCTATATTTTGAGGGGGACGCTTTGTCTATTATATAATTTGACCAGGGCAGCACATACAAACTGCATTTAGTCCAATAAAAATACATGATATTATTAGGGTGATAAATAAAAGGCAGTTGCTCCATGACATATATATTTTGAGGGAAACGCACTGTCCATTATTTAAATTGATCAGGGCAGGGCAGGGCAGGGCAGCACATACAAACTGCATTTAGTCCAATAAAAATACATGATATTATTAGGGTGATAAATAAAAGGCAGTTGCTCCATGACACAAGAGCACTCTCTAGTGGAACCAAAATCTTACAGCACCTGATATTCCCAGGCAGTCTCCCATCCAAGTACTATCCAGGCCCGATCCTGCTTAGCTTCCGAGATCGGACGAGATCAGGCATATTCAGGATGGTATGGCCATAGCGCAGGAACAACTCTTGGTACACTATATAAAGAAATGAACAAAATGTATCAGTGATTCGTATTTCCATGCAACTTAATGAACAGACTAAAAACAAAGGCTGAATGTACTGCTTATATTTTCAGGGAAACGCACTGTCTATTATTTAATTTGATCAGGTTAGGACAGCACATACAAACTGCATTTAGTCCAATAGAAATACAGGATATTATTAGGGTGATAAATAAAAGGCAGTTGCTCCATGACACAAGAGCACTCTCTAGTGGAACAAAAAGCTTTCAGCACCTGGTATTCCCAGGCGGTCTCCCATCCAAGTACTAACCAGGCACAATCCTGCTTATCTTCCGAGATCAGACGAGATCGGGCATATTCAGGCTGGTATGGCGCGTAGCGAGTGAACAACTCTTGGTACACTATATGAAGACATGAACAAAATTTACCAGTGATTCGAATTTCCGTGCAACTTAATGAACCGACTAAAAACAAAGGCTGAATGTACTGCCTATATTTTGAGGGAAACGCTTTGTCTATTATTTAATTTGACCAGGGCAGGGCAGGGCAGCACATACAAACTGCATTTAGTCCAATAAAAATACATGATATTATTAGGTGATAAATAAAAGGCAGTTGCTCCATGACACATATATTTTGAGGAAAACGCACTGTCTATTATTTAAATTGATCAGGGCAGGGCAGGTCACCACATACAAACTGCATTTAGTCCAATAACAAATACATGATATTATTAGGGTGATAAATAAAAAGGCAGTTGCTCCATGACACATATATTTTGAGGCAAACGCACTGTCCATTATTTAAATTGATCAGGGCAGGGCAGGGCAGCACATACAAACTGCATTTAGTCCAATAAAAATACATGATATTATTAGGGTGATAAATAAAAGGCAGTTGCTCCATGACACAAGAGCACTCTCTAGTGGAACCAAAATCTTACAGCACCTGGTATTCCCAGGCAGTCTCCCATCCAAGTACTATCCAGGCCCAACACTGCTTAGCTTCCGAGATCTGACGAGATCAGGCATATTCAGGATGGATGGCCATAAGGCAGGAACAACTCTTGGTACACTATATAAAGAAATGAACAAAATGTATCAGTGATTCGTATTTCCATGCAACCTAATGAACAGACTAAAAACAAAGGCTGAATGTATTGCTTATATTTTCAGGGGAACGACTGTTCTATTACTTAATTTGATCAGGTTAGGACAGCACATACAAACTGCATTTAGTCCAATAGAAATACAGGATATTATTAGGGTGATAAATAAAAGGCAGTTGCTCCATGACACAAGAGCACTCTCTAGTGGAACAAAAGCTTACAGCACCTGGTATTCCCAGGCGGTCTCCCATCCAAGTACTAACCAGGCACAATCCTGCTTATCTTCCGAGATCAGACGAGATCGGGCATATTCAGGCTGGTATGGCGTAAGGCGATAGTGAACAACTCTTGGTACACTATATGAAGACATGAACAAAATTTACCAGTGATTCGAATTTCCGTGCAACTTAATGAACCGACTAAAAACAAAGGCTGAATGTACTGCCATATTTTGAGGGAAACGCTTTGGCTATTATTTAATTTGACCAGGGCAGGGCAGGGCAGCACATACAAACTGCATTTAGTCCAATAAAATACATGATATTATTAGGGTGATAAATAAAAGGCAGTTGCTCCATGACACATATATTTTGGAGGAAAACGCACTGTCTATTATTTAAATTGATCAGGGCAGGGCAGGTCACCACATACAAACTGCATTTAGTCCAATAAAAATACATGATATTATTAGGTGATAAAAAAAGGCAGTTGCTCCATGACACATATATTTTGAGAGAAACTGCACTGTCTATTATTTAATTTGATCAGGGCAGGGCAGGGCAGCACATACAAACTGCATTTAGTCCAATAAAAATACATGATATTATTAGGGTGATAAATAAAAGGCAGTTGCTCCATGACACATATATTTTGAGGAAAACGCACTGTCTATTATTTAAATTGATCAGGGCAGGGCAGGTCACCACATACAAACTGCATTTAGTCCAATAAAAATACATGATATTATTAGGTGATAAATAAAAGGCAGTTGCTCCATGACTTTAATATATTTTTGAGAGAAACGCACTGTCTATTATTTAATTTGATCAGGGCAGGGCAGGGCAGCATACAAATTGCATTTAGTCCAATAAAAATACATGATATTATTATGGTGATAAATAAAAGGCAGTTGCTCCATGACACAAGAGCACTCTCTAGCGGAACAAAAGTTTACAGCACATGGTATTCCCTGGCGGTCTCCCATCAAAGTACTAACCAGGCCCAATCCTGCTTAGCTTCCGAGATCAAAACGAGATCGGGTGTATTTTTTTTTATTTTTTTTATTAACCCATCATAGCTTTTTACAGCTTATTTTTTTACATATCATAGCTTCATATTTCACAGCTTATTTTTACATATCATAGCTTCATATTTCACATCACATCTTCACAGCTTATTTTACATATCATAGATTCATATTTCACATCACATCTTCACATCTCATAGCTTCACAGCTATATTTTTACATATCATAGCTTCATATTTCACATCACATCTTTCACATTTCATAGCTTCACAGCTTATTTTTACATATCATAGCTTCATATTTCACATCACATCTTCACATCTCATAGCTTCACAGCTTATTTTTTTACATATCATAGCTTCATATTTCACATCACATCTTCACATCTCAGCCTACTAACACAGATTATCAGTCCACGTCATAGCTTCTTACATGCTTTTTACAGCAACTGGTATTCCAAGGTGGTCCCCCAACCAAGCACTAACCAGCCCTAAACCTGCTTAGCTTCCGAGATCTGACGAGATCGGGTGTATTTTTTTTTCTCTTTTTATTATCAAAAATTCAATTTTTACAATATTTACAGTACAATATTACAATGAACAATACAGAAGACACTATCCTAACATAGGCAGGTGAACAATTCACCCCTATCAAATCAAAGAACCCAAAGAAATAAAAATACAAAAAAAACTCAGACATGACTAAGACATAACAAATTCCACCCACAAAATAGGCAGATAAAAGCCACCCCCTACCAAATAAAAATAAACAAAGAAAATATTCAAAAAAATTCTCAAAAATTATAAGTGATTCCTCTACCATCCACCTTTGCAAACAACCCACACCCTCAACAAAATGTTCATCTAAAATCTTCCATCCCATAATTACACCATCCTTATTCACTAATCAACATAAAATACATAATCTAATATAGACATTAGACATACTCCATTTAGAGTAAGCGACCCTAACTCCCCCCCCCTCCTCCCTCCTCCATAGACACTAAAGTACTCCCTTTATAAACATACTTTCAAATTTCTCTAGTTTTGCATTAACATTAATTCCACCTGCTTTCTTAAACCTGCTTTAAAGATTACCCAGACATTCACCTTTTTCCCTTCAAAATGTTTCATATTCTTTAGGTAAAGTGCATACTCACAAAACTCAAACAATATTGGACAGGACACATTCACACCCAAACATTTCCCCATTACTCCAAATAATATTAACCTATCCCATACAAAACTTTCTAAAAAATATTTTCTCCAGTGCCTCCACAACAACAAATTTTTTACTTCCTTAAAAAAACCTGTCAGACTTGGACATTCAACAAATAAATGCAACAAAGACTCTGGCTCATCATACACACATCACATTCCCGCTTACGTGACATCGCGGTTTATCTGATGTAAAATAATATTTGTGTATATACGATTATGCCGTATCATAAAATCCATGTTCTCACAATTGATTCCCAAACAAACCCAAATTCTCCCACATCAAAGAAACATCCAAATCAATAAACATTTTTCTCCACATCCTCTCAGCCGCAGGCCCTCACACACACAGACTTCCAACATACACTTGTACAATATTTTCTGTGTTACTTTTGATAAAACTTGTTTCCCCGATCCTTTACCCACATAGAGACTTGGCAGACACATACAAGTCCTCATATTCCCCCCCTCCATTTATCACTTTTATCCACTCTACCCGAATGCATAATTTAATTCTTTCAGAGTATCTGCAAATACTAATTTTCTCTCCACTGTATCATCAACCTCCCACACAGTATCCAGAATTGCCTGCCCCTTAAAACCGGTATAACCTCATAAAGAAAATATTTTACCAATATTAACCCAGCCATGAACATTTTGTTGTACAGCACCTTCCCACCACTCTCTATTTTCCTGGATTCAAAACACAGGCTGATTAATATGTTGTCCTTATTTGTACATGTGTACTCAATCTTAGGAAGAAATTCCCCATGCCAAGAACACCTCTTTATAGAACTCAGGCAAACCCTCCAACATATCCTTCTTTCCATGATAATGGCCAATCCACTTTCTTCATAACCCCCACTTCTGTACAAAAATGTTTAAAAACCTTTTTCCATCCATAATCTACCTCCCCATATAAGTATTTTTGCACAGTTTTTATTCTCATTGCTTTTTCTTCACATCCAGATCCACCATTTCCAAACCCCCATCCTTTAAATCCGAGATAAGAGTTGCCCTTGCAATCCTAGTCCCCTTCCTCCCATAGGAAATCTGTAAACCAAATCATTGAATTCTTTAAACACCCATTGTGGCATATCCAACGAACCTAGAACATAGATACATTTGGATGCCACCAAGAATTAATCACCACCACCTTCCCCCTCAAGAACAGTGCCTTCCAATAGGATAGAGTATGTTTTATTTTATTCAAAACCCCAGTCCATGTCTCATCTCGTCCCTTCTTTATCCAACCAAACCACCCCTAAAGTCTTTATATAACCTTCCAGCCTTTTTGGAAAGGGAATCCACAGTCCACTTTTCATCTATCCCACATACATTATTATTCCAGATTTTTCAACATTAAGTTTTGGCCCCCTGATGCCTTCACATATACCTCAAAACACTCCATTACATTCTTCACACTTTCAACATCTATCACAGTACATGGTATCATCCGCATATTGCTGTATAACACTCTCCCCCATCCGGTATCCGTATACTAAATTAATTTGTTTGCTTTAATCATTGCGCATAAGCGGCTCCACCGATAAACTATAAAGAGCAGCTGATAACGGACATCCTGCCTTACAGATCCTCTCCAGAGTAAAATAATCTGTTAAAATCCCATTACATTTTACTCTGCTCCTTGCATATCCATTCAGTAGTCTAATCCAACCTATCATTCTTTCACCAAACCCAAATTTCCCAAGTGTACGCAGTAAAAAGGAATGATCAACTCTATCAAAAAGCCTTATTTAGATCCAAACTCATCACAAACCCCCTTCCTCCCCCATATGCTTTATCACATCCCTTATTGTTCCCACTGTGTCAGAAATATCCCTCCCTGGTACACTATATCCTTGTGTCTCTGCTATTACTCCTCCCATAACTTTTTTAACTCTATTAGCTAAGACCTTGGCTAAGATCTTATAATCACAATTTAAAAGTGTCAACGGTCGATAATTATCCAAATTTACACGACTCCCTTTATTTTTATACAGTATGGTTAAAACTCCTGTGGCCAGCGCGAATCTGGCACCACTTGAGTCTTTTCAATATATTCATACAGTTTTCTTAAAATTGAGCCAACAAATCTGCAAAAAGATTTATAAAATTCGAGTTAGGGCCATCAGACCCCGGACTCCTATTGCAATTAGCATCTAATATGGCCTCCTTAATGTCAGTTAGACTCATATCTTCATCACACATGTTTTTCCCCTTCTGTTAACTTAGTATCCACGTGTTCAAGCACCTTATCCATACAGGAATCATTAACCTCTTCTTTTTAAATAAGCATTCATAATATCTCTCGACCGTATCCAGAATCCCCACCAAATCATTAACCTTTTCCCCTTTATCATTAATTAACTCCGTAATATAAATCTTCCTTGTCTTCTTTTTCTAAATTCAAGAAAAAATGAAGTACACCTTTCCCCCTCTATCGCATATTGCACTCTACTCCTTACAATAGCCGCATTACATTTCTTCTTCTCATATTCATCAAGTGCATCCTTAGCCAGTAAATAATCCTTCCACCCCATGACCTTCATCCTTTTCTATACACTCAAGTTCATGTTTAACCTTCTTACGTAGTTCCCTCTCCTTCTTTTTCAAAAAATAATTCCTCTTAACAGCATATTTTATAGTCAATTCCTTACATTTGGTTTTCAGCTCCTCCCACCACAACCCCATATTCACCTCCATTAACTGTTGTCTTTTGGCCTCCCAATACATTCTGATATCATCTCAATATAATTTTCCTCCTCTAGCAAGCTATTATTTAAACACACAGCCCACCAGATTTAGTATGTGTCCTTACTCCACAAGAAAATACCACCGCCGCATGATCACTAAAAGCTGTAAAAACATACTTAATTTCTTTCATAAAATTCCTTAAACCCTCATTTACTAAAACCAGATCTATTCGCGTCTGTTTCAACTCCCCTAAAACCACCTGCCTTCTAGAAATTCCTCTCTTGTTCGGATTCTCACTCCCTCCATATATCAATCAAACTGTTTTCAAACATAATCTTCCTTAAGACCCCCCTAGATACGTCATTTCTAAAATAGCTCCCCTTTTCATATCTAATCTATTCATTTTTACATTAAATCCCCTACTAAAATACAGTTACCCTTACACCATTTCCCTACTTCTAAAAATAAATTCTTTCGCTCTATCTCTTTATTCAAGCATAAATATTTATAATCCTAAAAACCCTATTCATATATTCAAAATCCAAAATTAAAATCCTCCCATTATTATCATTATATATCTTCTTCACATTTTCTACTACATCCTTCCTTAATAAAATTGCAACCCCACTTGAATTTCCCCTGCCATTGTTAACATAAATAAAATCCCTCCATATTTTTTTAACTCCTAAAACACATGCATTATCCCAGTGCGTCTCTTGAATACATAAAATATCTGAATTCTTCATTTGTACTATTCTATTAAATTTTCCCATAGTTCTCTCAAACCATTTGCATTTATTGACATTATATTTACCATTCTAATAAATAATAAAATAGTAAAATATAAATTCATTATCCTCTACCTGTTATCCAGTTTCTTTCCTCTTCCCCCCTTTCCCTCTCCCTCTTCCCCCGCTTTCCTCTTCCTGTATCCTTCCCTCGTTCTTTCACTCTTTTCTCCATCATCCGTGTCCGATATCTCCTCCAAGTCCATGTTATCCAGCCAACTCAACTTCTTGTCACCCTCATCCGTTGTGCTCCCCATGTTCATCTCCGTCTCTGGCATTGTCATCGTTGTGCTCCCCGTGTTCATCTCCGTCTCTCATGTATAGCCGTCGTTGTCGTTTCTGTTATTGTTCTCAAACTCGAACCCCTCTCCATTTCTTCACCCCCGAGGTACTTGTTAGTACTGTGCTATCCCCCAAAACCTGTGAGTCCCCCGTGCTTCCCCCAGTCCACTCCCCCCTCCTCCTGAAAACTTCCTCTTCTTATTTCTGAGTCCATACTACTCCCAATTTCATTCATCTTCTGGTCCTTCTCCCTTCTTCCTTCCTCCGTCTCTCCACTCTCCACCACGTCCTCTCCTCCATCTTCTTCTCCTTCTTGCGACAATACACCTGCTTCCTCGAATAGGTGCTTGACTCCCCTCTTCAGCCATAACCTCTCCACAGTTGCACTCCGCCAATCTCTTTCTGCATCCACCACAGAAATTCCTTTCCTTCTCTCCATACACATTCTCTCGCATAGTGTCCTTGCTTGCCACATTTGAAACACTTAAATTCAGGGCAGTCTTTAACTATGTGCCCGGGTTGAATACACAACCGACACACTCTGACCTGTTTGTCATGAAGGACCCTAAAATATTCTGCTCCTCCAACGTCTCAATTCTTGTAGAGTAAGGCAATGATGTCACTTTTTCTGTGAACTTGACTTTTGCAAAAACGTGTCCCATCAACCACCTCCGTTCCTGGCCAAACTCTCCTCCTTTTCTCCGAAACGGCTTCCACTCCCCCCAGCTACTCAGCTTACCCAGTATCACACCATCTTCTACATATACTGGGAGATTCATAAAAGACACCACCAATTCCCTTCACATTAACATCTCTCACAAAATCCTGGTGTCCTTTATCCATATTCCATCCATTAAACGTTCTTTTCCTTTTCCGTTTCTCATCGTAACTTCATACTTTTTTTCTCCTTTCATTCGGCATCCCACCACCTCTCCACACCCCTCCTTAATTGCTCGTAGTAGTTCCATTGTCGTCACTTTGTCTTCTCCTACCAACTCAATTGCCACCGTGTATTCTTTTGCCATATTTCATTCCTTCTTTATCTTCATTTTTCTTCCGTTGCGCCCTTTCGTTGTCTTTGTCCATTCCGTTTGTCATTTCCATGTTGTCCGTCATAGTGATTCAAAAAAAAGAATCCGAAAAGAAAAACTCTCCCCAAGCAGCAAAACTGCAAGGGGGAAGACTAACCAAACTTAAAACTATTCAACTGCAAGAACAAACAAAAAATATATTTCAAATCCAAATAATTAACAAAAATAGCTCTCGAGCAAACACTCTTCAGCAAAACACTCACTCACAGCTCAAACCTCGCATTCCTGTCGTCACTTCTCCAATCAGGATGGGCGTATTCAGGCTGGTATGGCCGTAAGCGCAGTGAATAACTCTTGGTACACTATATAAAGAAATGAACAAAAATTTCCAGTGATTCGAATTTCCGTGCAACTAATGAACCGACTAAAAACAAAGGCTGAATGTAATGCCTATATTTGAGGGGAACGCTTTGTCTATTATATAATTTGACCAGGGCAGCACATACAAACTGCATTTAGTCCAATAAAATCCATGATATTATTAGGGTGATAAATAAAAAGGCAGTTGCTCCATGACACAAGAGCACTCTCTAGTGGAACAAAAGCTTACAGCACATGGTATTCCCAGGGGTTCTCCCATCCAAGTACTAACCAGGCCCAATCCTGCTTAGCTTCCGAGATCAGGTGTATTCAGGTTGGTATGGCCGTAAGCTAGTGAAAAACTCTTGGTACACTATGTAAAGACATGAACAAAATTTACCAGTGATTCGAATTTCCGTGCAACTTAATGAACCGACTAAAAACAAAGGCTGAATGTACTGCCTATATTTTGAGGGAGCACGCTTTTGTCTATTATTTAATTTGACCAGGGCAGGGAAGCACATACAAACTGCATTTAGTCCAATAATAATCATGATATTATTAGGGTGATAAATAAAAGGCAGCTGCTGACTTGACACATATATTTTGAGTGAAATGCACTGTCTATTATTTAAATTGATCAGGGCAGGGCAGGGCAGCACATACAAACTGCATTTAGTCCAATTAAAAATACATGACATTATTAGGGTGATAAATAAAAGGCAGTTGCTCCATGACACAAGAGCACTCTTTTAGTGGAACAAAAAGCTTACAGCACATGGTATTCCCAGGGTATCCCATCCAAAGTACTAACCAGGGGCCCCATCCTGCTTAGTTTCCGAGATCAGACGAGATCGGGTGTATTCAGGCTGGTATGGCCGTAAGCCGCAGTGAACAACTCTTGGTACACTATAAAGAAATGAACAAAATTTACCAGTGATTCGAATTTCCGTGCAACTTAATGAGATCGAATAAAAAACAAAGGCTGAATGTAATGCCTATATTTTGAGGGGAACGCTTTGTCTATTATATAATTTGACCAGGGCAGCACATACAAACTGCATTTAGTCAATAAAAATACATGATATTATTAGGTGATAAATAAAAGGCGAGTTGCTCCATGACACAAGAGCACTCTCTAGTGGAACAAAAAGCTTACAGCACATGGTATTCCCAGGCGGTATCCCATCCAAGTACTAACCAGGCCCCATCCTGCTTAGTTTCCAAGATCAGACGAGATCGGGTGTATTCAGGCTTTGGTATGGCCGATGCAGTGAACAACTCTTGGTACACTATATAAAGGAAATGAACAAAATTTACCAGTGATTCGAATTTCAGTTGCAACTTAATGAACCGACTAAAAACAAAAGGCTGAATGTAATGCCTATATTTTGAGGGGAACGCTTGTCTATTATATAATTTGACCAGGGCAGCACATACAAACTGCATTTAGTCCAATAAAAAAATACATGATATTATTAAGGTGATAAATAAAAAGGCAGTTGCTCCATGACATATATATATTTTGAGGGGAAACGCACTGTCCATTATTTAAATTGATCAGGGCAGGGCAGGGCAGGGCAGCACTACAAACTGCATTTAGTCCAATAAAAATACATGATATTATTAGGGTGATAAATAAAAGGCAGTTGCTCCATGACACAAGAGCACTCTCTAGTGGAACGAAAATCTTACAGCACATGGTATTCCTATGGCAGTCTCCCATCCAAGTACTAACCAGGCCCAATCCTGCTTAACTTCCGAGGTCAGACGAGATCTGGTGTATTCAGGCTGGTATGGCTGTAAGCGAGTGAACAACTCTTGGTACACTATATAAAGACATGAACAAAATTTACCAGTGATTCGAATTTCCGTGCAACTTAATGAACCGACTAAAAACACAGGCTGAATGTACTGCCTATATTTTGAGGGAAACGCTTTGTCTATTATTTAATTTGACCAGGGCAGGGCAGCACATACAAACTGCATTTAGTCCAATAAAAATACATGATATTATTAGGGAAATAAAAAGGAAGTTCGCTCCATGACACATATATTTTTGAGGAAACGACTGTCTATTATTTAAATTGATCAGGGCAGGGCAGGGCAGCACATACAAACTGCATTTGTCAATAAAATGACATGATATTATTAGGGTGATATATAAAGGCAGTTGCTCCATGACACAAGAGTACTCTCCAGTGGAACAAAAAGCTTACAGCACCTGGTATTCCAAGGCAGTTCCCAGGAGGTCTCCCCATCCAAGAATACTAACAAGGCCCAATCCAGCTTAGCTTCCGAGATCAGACGAGATCAGGCATATTCAGGATGGTATGGCCGTTAGCGCAGGAACAACTCTTGGTACACGATATAAAGACATGAACAAAATTTACCAGTGATTCGAATTTCTGTGCAACTTAATGAACCGACTAAAAACAAAGGCTGAATGTACTGCCTATATTTTGAGGGAAACGACTGTCTATTTTTTTATTTGATCAGGTTAGGACAGCACATACAAACTGCATTTAGTCCAATAAAATACATGATATTATTAGGGTGATAAATAAAAGGCAGTTGCTCCATGACACAAGAATACTATCTAGTGGAACAAAAAGCTTACAGCATCTGGTATTCCCAGGAGGTCTCCCATCTAAGTACTAACCAGGCCCAACCCTGCTTAGTTTCGAGAATCAGACGAGATCGGGTGTATTCAGGCTCGTATGGCCGTAGAAGCGATGGAATAACTCTTGGTACACTATATAAAGACATGAACAAAATGTATCAGTGATTCGTATTTCCGTGCAACTTAAAGAACAGACTAAAACAAAGGCTGAATGTACTGCCTATATTTTGAGGGAAACGCACTGTCTATTATTTAATTTGATCAGGTTAGGACAGCACATACAAACTGCATTTAGTCCAATAAAAATACAGGATATTATTAGGGAGATAAATAAAGGCAGTTGCTCCATGACACATATATTTTGAGGGAAAGGCACTGTCTATTATTTTTTTGATCAGGTTAGGACAGCACATACAAATGCATTTAGTCCAATACAAATACAGGATATTATTAGGGTGATAAATATAAGGCAGCTGCTCCATGACACATATATTTTGAGGGAAACGTACTGTCTATTATTTAAATTGATCAGGGCAGGGCAGGGCAGCACATACAAACTGCATTTAGTCCAATAAAAAATACATGATATTATTAGGGTGATAAATAAAAGGCAGTTGCTCCATGACTAAGAAACTATCTAGTGGAACAAAAGCTTTACAGCATCTGGTATTCCCAGGAGGTCTCCCATCTAAGTACTAACCAGGCCCAACCCTGCTTAGTTTCCGAGATCAGACGAGAGCGGGTATATTCAGGCGTGGTATGGCCGTAAGCAAGGAATAACACTTGGTACACTATATAAAGACATGAACAAAATTGATCAGCGATTCAGTATTTCCATGCAACTTAATGAACCGACTAAAAACAAAGGCTGAATGTACTGCCTATATTTTGAGGGAAACGCACTGTCTATTTTTTTATTTGATCAGGTTAGGACAGCACATACAAACTGCATTTAGTCCAATAAAAATACATGATATTATTAGGGGTGATAAATAAAAGGCAGTTGCTCCATTGACACAAGAGTACTCTCTAGTGGAACAAAAGCTTACAGCACCTGGTATTCCCAGGAGGTCTCCCATCCAAGTACTAACCAGGCCCAACTCTGCTTAGTTTCCGAGATCAGACGAGATCGGGTGTATTTTTTTTTTTTTTTAAGAATTAACCCATCATAGCTTTTTTACAGCTTATATTTTTTTAGCACATCATAGCTTCATATTTCAGCATCACATCTTCACAGCTTATTTTTACATATCATAGCTTCATATTTCATATCCTCATAGCTTCACAGCTTATTTTTACATATCATAGCTTCATATTTCACATCACATCTTCACATCTCATAGCTTCACAGCTTATTTTTTTCCATATCATAGCTTCATATTTCACATCTTCACATCTCAGCCTTAACGCAGATTATCAGTCCACGTCATAGCTTCTTACATGCTTTTACAGCAACTGGTATTCCAAGGTGGTCCCCATCCAAGTACTAACCAGCCCTAAACCTGCTTAGCTTCGAGATCTGACGAGATCGGGCGTATTCAGGCTGGTATGGCCGTGCGCATGGAATAACTCTTGGTACACTATATAAAGACATGAACAAAATGTATCAGTGATTCGTATTTCCGTGCAACTTAAAGAACAGACTAAAAACAAAGGCTGAATGTACTGCCTATATTTTGAGGAAACGCACTGTCTATTATTTAATTTGATCAGGTTAAGGACAGCACATACAAACTGCATTTAGTCCAATAAAAATACAGGATATTATTAGGGAGATAAATAAAAGGCAGTTGCTCCATGACACATATATTTTGAGGGAAAGGCACTGTCTATTGTTTTATTTGATCAGGTTAGGACAGCACATACAAACTGCATTTAGTCAATACAAATACAGGATATTATTAGGGTGATAAATAAAAGGCAGCTGCTCCATGACACATATATTTTTGAGGGAAACGCACTGTCTTATTATTTAAATTGATCAGGGGCAGGGCAGGGCAGCACATACAAACTGCATTTAGTCCAATAAAAATACATGATATTATTAGGGTGATAAATAAAAGGCAGTTGCTCCATGACACAAGAATACTATCTAGTGGAACAAAAAGCTTACAGCACCTGGTATTCCCAGGCGGTCTCCCATCCAAGTACTAACCAGGCCCGACCCTGCTTAGCTTCCGAGATCGGACGAGATCGGGCGTATTTATTTTTTTATTTTTATTTTTTTAAATAACCCATCATAGCTTTACAGCTTATTTTTTTTTACATATCATAGCTTCATATTTCACATCACATCTTCACAGCTTATTTTTACATATCATAGCTTCATATTTCACATCACATCTTCACATCTCATAGCTTCACAGCTTATTTTTATATATCATAGCTTCATATTTCACATCACATCTTCACATCTCATAGCTTCACAGCTTATTTTTTTACATATCATAGCTTCATATTTCACATCTTCACAGCTTATTTTTACATATCATAGCTTCATATTTCACATCACATCACATCTTCACATCTCAGCATATAAACACAGATTATCAGTCCACGTTATAGCTTCTACATGCTTTTACAGCAACTGGTATTCCAAGGTGGTCCCCCATCCAAGTACTAACCAGCCCTAAACATGCTTAGCTTCCGAGATCTGACGAGATCGGGCGTATTTATTTATTTATTTATTTTTTTTTTTCTCACATCACATCTTCACATCTCATAGCTTCACAGCTTATTTTTACATATCATAGCTTCATATTTCACATCACATCTTCACATCTCATAGCTTCACAGCTTATTTTTACATATCATAGCTTCATATTTCACATCACATCTTCACAGCTTATTTTATACATATCATAGCTTCATATTTCACATCACATCTTCCCAGCTTATTTTTTACATATCATAGCTTCATATTTCACATCACATCTTCACATCTCAGCATATAACACAGATTATCAGTCCACGTCATAGCTTCTTACATGCTTTTACAGCAACTGGTATTCCAAGGTGGTCCCCCATCCAAGTACTAACCAGCCCTAAACCTGCTTAGCTTCCGAGATCTGACGAGATCGGGCGTATTCAGGCTGGTATGGCCGTAAGCAAGGGAATAACTCTTGGTACACTATATAAAGACATGAACAAAATTGATCAGTGATTCGTATTTCCATGCAAATTAATGAACCAACTAAAAACAAAGGCTGAATATACTGCCTATATTTTGAGGGAAACGCACTGTCTATTATTTAATTTGAATCAGGGCAGGGCAGGGCAGCACATACAAACTGCATTTAGACCAATAAAAATACATGATATTATTAGGGTGATAAATAAAAGGCAGTTGCTCCATGACACATATATTTTGATGAAAACGCACTGTCTATTATTTAATTTGATCAGGGCAGGGCAGCACATACAAACTGCATTTAGTCCATTAAAAATACATGATATTATTAGGGTGATAAATAAAAGGCAGTTGCTCCATGACACATATATTTTGAGAGAAACGCACTTTCTATCATTTAATTTGATCAGGGCAGGGAAGGGCAGCACATACAAACTGCATTTAGTCCCATAAAAATACATGATATTATTAGGGTGATAAATAAAAGGCAGTTGCTCCATGACACAAGAATACTATCTAGTGGAACAAAAAGCACAGCATCTGGTATTCCCAGGAGGTCTCCCATCTAAGTACTAACCAGGCCCAACCCTGCTTAGTTTCGAGATCAGACGAGAGCGGGTATATTCAGGCTGAGGTATGGCCGTAAGCAAGGGAATAACTCTTGGTACACTATATAAAGACATGGAACAAAATTGATCAGCGATTCGTATTTCCATGCAACTTAATGAACCGACTAAAAACAAAGGCTGAATGTACTGCCTATATTTTGAGGGAAACGCACTGTCTATTTTTTTATTTGATCAGGTTAGGACAGCACATACAAACTGCATTTAGTCCAATAAAAATACATGATATTATTAGGGTGATAAATAAAAGGCAGTTGCTCCATGACACAAGAGTACTCTCTAGTGGAACAAAAGCTTACAGCACCTGGTATTCCCAGAGGTCTCCCATCCAAGTACTAACCAGGCCCAACTCTGCTTAGTTTCCGAGATCAGACGAGATCGGGTGTATTTTTTTTTTTTTTTATTTTTTTTTAAATAACCCATCATAGCTTTACAGCTTATTTTTTTACATATCATAGCTTCATATTTCATCACACATCTTCACAGCTTATTTTTTTACATATCATAGCTTCATATTTCACATCACATCTTCACATCTCATAGCTTCACAGCTTATTTTTTACATATCATAGCTTCATATTTCACATCACATCTTCACATCTCAGCATATAACACAGATTATCAGTCCACGTCATAGCTTCTTACATGCTTTTACAGCAACTGGTATTCCAAGGTGGTCCCCCATCCAAGTACTAACCAGCCCTAAACCTGCTTAGCTTCCGAGATCTGACGAGATCGGGCATATTCAGGCTGGTATGGCCGTAAGCGATGGAATAACTCTTGGTACACTATATAAAGACATGAACAAAATGTATCAGTGATTCGGTATTTCGGGTGCAACTTAAAGAACAGACTAAAAACAAAGGCTGAATGTACTGCCTATATTTTGAGGGAAACGCACTGTCTATTATTTAATTTGATCAGGTTAGGACAGCACATACAAACTGCATTTAGTCCAATAAAAATACCGGGATATTATTAGGGAGATAAATAAAAGCAGTTGCTCCATGACACATATATTTTGAGGGAAAGGCACTGTCTATTATTTTTTGATCAGGTTAGGACAGCACATACAACTGCATTTAGTCCAATACAAATACAGGATATTATTAGGGTGATAAATATAAGGCAGCTGCTCAATGACACATATATTTTGAGGGAAACGCACTGTCTATTATTTAAATTGATCAGGGCAGGGCAGGGCAGCACATACAAACTGCATTTAGTCCAATAAAAATACATGATATTATTAGGGTGATAAATAAAGGCAGTTGCTCCATGACACAAGAATACTATCTAGTGGAACAAAAGCTTACAGCATCTGGTATTCCCAGGAGGTCTCCCATCTAAGTACTAACCAGGCCCAACCCTGCTTAGTTTCCGAGATCAGACGAGAGCGGGTATATTCAGGCTGGTGATGGCCGTAAGCAAGGGAATAACACTTGGTACACTATATAAAGACATGAACAAAATTGATCAGCGATTCGTATTTCCATGCAACTTAATGAACCCGACTAAAAACAAAGGCTGAATGTACTGCCTATATTTTGAGGGAAAGCACTGTCTATTTTTTTTATTTGATCAGGTTAGACAGCACATACAAACTGCATTTAGTCCAATAAAAATACATGATATTATTAGGGTGATAAATAAAAGGCAGTTGCTCCATGACACAAGAGTACTCTCTAGTGGAACAAAAGCTTACAGCACCTGGTATTCCCAGGAGGTCTCCCATCCAAGTACTAACCAGGCCCAACTCTGCTTAGTTTCCGAGATCAGACGAGATCGGGTGTATTCAGGCTTCGTATGGCCGTAACGATAGAATAACTCTTGGTACACTATATAAAGACATGAACAAAATGTATCAGTGATTCGTATTTCCGTTTAACTTAATGAACCGACTAAAAACAAAGGCTGAATGTACTGCCTATATTTTGAGGGAAACGCACTGTCTATTATTTAATTTGATTTGGTTAGGACAGCAAATACAAACTGCATTTAGTTCAATAAAAATACAGGATATTATTAGGGTGATAATAAAAGGCAGTTGCTCCATGACACATATATTTTGAGGGAAACGCACTGTCTATTATTTAAATTGATCAGGGCAGGGCAGGGCAGCACATACAAACTGCATTTAGTCCAATTAAAATACATGATATTATTAGGGTGATAAATAAAAGGCAGTTGCTCCATGACAAAAGAGTACTCTCTAGTGGAACAAAGCTTACAGCACCTGGTATTCCCAGGCGGTCTCCCATCCAAGTACTAACCAGGCCCAAACCTGCTTAGCTTCCGAGATCGGACGAGATCAGGTGTATTCAGGCTGGTATGGCCGTAAGAGCAGGAACAACTCTTGGTACACTATATAAAGACATGAACAAAATGTATCAGTGATTCGTATTTCGTTTAACTTAATGAACCGACTAAAAACAAAGGCTGAATGTACTGCCTATATTTTGAGGGAAACGCACTGTCTATTATTTAATTTGATTTGGTTAGGACAGCAAATACAAACTGCATTTAGTTCAATAAAAATACAGGATATTATTGGGGTGATAAATAAAAGGCAGTTGCTCCATGACACATATATTTTGAGGGAAACGCACTGTCTATTATTTAAATTGATCAGGGCAGGGCAGGGCAGCACATACAAACTGCATTTAGTCCAATTAAAATACATGATATTATTAGGGTGATAAATAAAAGGCAGTTGCTCCATGACACATATATTTTGAGGGAAACGCACTGTCTATTATTTAAATTGATCAGGATAGGTCAGGGCAGCACATACAAACTGCATTTAGTCCAAAAAAAATACATGATATTATTAGGTGATAAATAAAAGAAAGTTGCTCCATGACACAATAATACTATCTAGTGGAACAAAAAGCTTACAGCATCTGGTATTCCCAGGAGGTCTCCCAGCTAAGTACTAACCAGGCCCAATCCTGCTTAGTTTCCGAGATCAGACGAGAGCGGGTGTATTCAGGCTGGTATGGCCGTGAAGCAAGGGAATAACTCTTGGTACATATAAAGACATGAACAAAATTGATCAGTGATTCGTATTTCCATGCAAATTAATGATCCGACTAAAAAACAAAGGCTGAATATACTGCCTATATTTTGAGGGAAACGCACTGTCTATTTTTATTTGATCAGGTTAGGACAGCACATACAAACTGCATTTAGTCCAATAAAAATACAGGATATTATTAGGGTGAGCGAATAAAAGGCAGTTGCTCCATGACACAAGAGTACTCTCAAGTGGAACAAAAAGCTTACAGCACCTGGTATTCCCAGGCAGTCTCCCTTCCAAGTTCTAACCAGGCCCGATCCTGCTTAGCTTCCTAGATCAGACGAGATCGGGCATATATATATATTTTTTTGATTTATTTTTTTATTTTTATTTTTTTAAATAACCCATCATAGCTTTACAGCTTTTTTTTTTTTTTTTACATATCATAGCTTCATATTTCACATCACATCTTCACATCTCATAGCTTCACAGCTTATTTTTACATATCATAGCTTCATATTTCACATCACATCTTCACATCTCATAGCTTCACAGCTTATTTTTACATATCATAGCTTCATATTTCACATCACATCTTCACATCTCATAGCTTCACAGCTTATTTTTTACATATCATAGCTTCATATTTCACATCACATCTTCACATCTCATAGCTTCACAGCTTATTTTTACATATCATAGCTTCATATTTCACATCACATCTTCACATCTCAGCATATAACACAGATTATCAGTCCACGTCATAGCTTCTTACATGCTTTTACAGCAACTGGTATTCCAAGGTGGTCCCCCATCCAAGTACTAACCAGCCCTAAACCTGCTTAGCTTCCGAGATCTGACGAGATCGGGCGTATTCAGGCTGGTATGGCCGTAAGCACAGGAAAAACTCTTGGTACACTATATAAAGACATGAACAAAATTGATCAGTGATTCGTATTTCCATGCAAATTAATGAACCGACTAAAAACAAAGGCTGAATGGACTGCCTATATTTTGAGGGAAACGCACTGTCTATTATTTAATTTGAATCAGGGCAGGGCAGGGCAGCACATACAAACTGCATTTAGACCAATAAAAATACATGATATTATTAGGGTGCTAAATAAAAGGCAGTTGCTCCATGACACATATATTTTGAGGAAAACGCACTGTCTATTATTTAATTTGATCAGGGCAGGGCAGCACATACAAACTGCATTTAGTCCATTAAAAATACATGATATTATTAGGGTGATAAATAAAGGGCAGATGCACCATGACACAAGCGTACTCTCTAGTGGAACAAACAGCTTACAGCACCTTGTATTCCCAGGCAATCTCCCATCCAAGTAATTACCAGGCCCGATCCTGCTTAGCTTCCGAGATCGGACGAGATCAAGCATATTCAGGCTGGTATGGCTGTTAGCGAGGGAACAACTCTTGGTACACTATATAAAGACATGAACAAAATGTATCAGTGATTCGTATTTCCATGCAACTTAATGAACCGACTAAA
>NW_025534762.1:80000-87500 GCF_020615455.1 Coregonus clupeaformis
AAAGACATGAACAAAATGTATCAGTGATTCGTATTTCCATGCAACTAATGAACCAACTAAAAACAAAGGCTGAATGTACTGTCTATATTTTGAGGGAAACGCACTGTCTATTATTTAATTTGATCAGGGCAGGGCAGGGCAGCACATACAAACTGCATTTAGTCCAATAAAAATACATGATATTATTAGGGTGATAAATAAAAGGCAGTTGCTCTATGACACAAGAGCACTCTAGTGGAACAAAAGCTTACAGCACCTGGTATTCCCAGGCAGTCTTCCTTCCAAGTACTAAACAGGCCCAATCCTGCTTAGCTTCCGAGATCAGACGAGATCAGGTATATTCAGGAGTGGTATGGCCGTTAGCGCAGGAACAACTCTTGGTACATTATATAAAGACATGAACAAAATGTATCAGTGATTCGTATTTCCATGCAACTTAATGAACCGACTAAAAACAAAGGCTGAATGTACTGTCCATATTTTTAGGGAAATGCACTGTCTATTATTTAATTTGATCAGGGGCAGGGCAGGGCAGCACATACAAACTGCATTTAGTCCAATAAAAATACATGATATTATTAGGGTGATAAATAAAAGGCAGTTGCTCCATGACACAAGAGCACTCTCTAGTGGAACAAAAAGCTTACAGCACCTGGTATTCCCAGGCAGTCTTCCATCCAAGTACTAACCAGGCCCAATCCTGCTTAGCTTCTGAGATCAGGCATATTTTTTTTTTTTTTTTTTTTTTTTTTTATTATCAAAAAATTCAATTTTTACAATATTTACAGTACAATATTACAAAGAACAATACAGAAGACACTAGCCTAACATAGGCAGGTGAACAATTCACCCCCTATCAAATCAAAGAACCCAAAGAAATAAAAATACAAAAAAACTAGTATACAAAAAAACCAGACATGACTAAGACATAACAAATTCCACCCACAAAATAGGCAGATTAAAAGCACCCCCTATCAAATTAAAAATAAACAAAGAAAATATTCAAAATAATTCTTTCAAAAATTATAAGTGATTCCTCCACCATCCACCTTTGCAATCAACCCACTCCCCTCAACAAAATGTTCATCAAAATCTTCCATCCCATAATTAAACAACATATCCATGTGTTTACTAAACAGTGATATAAAAATACCCCACACCTTCACCCTCTTCCTGTCAAAAAAACCATAATTCCTCCTACAAAAAATAGCATACCTCACAAAACTCAAAACAATATTCAACAAGCACACATTAACGCCATCACATTTACCAGACACTCCAAATAACACAAGTTCCTCCCACACATACTTTTTCAAGAAATCAATCCCCCAGTTTTTACTTAACATTTCCTTAACTTTACAAAAAATATATTTTAATTCCTCACATTCTATAAACAAATGCATAAGAGTTTCTGGGAAACATCCACATATATCGCATTCCCTTTTTATTTCACAATTAATTTGAGTCTTAATTTAAAATCATTATTTTCACACTCCTTACTATTATATTTTACATTTAAATTTTCCCATATCTTTTTTTCATGCAATTCCGGAAAAACTGTTTTCCAAAATTTTTCAGCAGCCGGCCTTCTATAACATTTTCCCACCATTATTCTATACAATCTTTTCACTGGTATAGTAGATAAATGTACTTTCTTCTTACTGCTACCAATGAACAAATTAGGAAATACAAACAGATTTTCTCTTTCAACTTCACTATTTATTAAATCCACCCATGCGCTTGGTATACTATTCTTTATCTTGTCATACATATTATTCACTGTTCCCCTTCCCACCTCTTCATCCCATTCCTTGATAATATCAAAAATAGCTTCTTCAGGTAAAAACCCTGGAATTACCTCATATGTATAATCTTTTATTTGTCGTAGACCTGCACTCCTAAATACTTTATTATACAAAACTTGTTCTTTGTTCTTGATTTTCTCATTCAGAAATATAGGTTGATTCATAATCAGGTCAATATGACCACATTCATAATATACATTAGGCAACAACTCTGCCCATGCATTTAGCACCTCTTTATAAAAATCTGGTACCTTTTCAAACATTTTCCTTTTAAGCCCCATCAATAAACCATTATCTCCACATCCACCACTCTCCTCTAAGTAGACCTTAAAGAAGTGTTTCCAGCCATAATCTTCACTGTCATACAAATATTTCTTTACTGTTTTTATCCTAATAGCTTTTCTTTTGACATCTAAATCTACAAGTTTTAAACCTCCATCCACATAGTCAGCTATCAATGTTTTCTGAGATATTCTAACTCCTTTACCATCCCATATAAAATTAGACACCACATTATTCAATTCATTTAGCACCCACTCAGGCATGTCCAGGACTCCCAAAACATACACAAATTTAGATAATACCAAAGCATTTGCAACAATTACTTTACCTTTTAACTTTAATTTTCTATTTTTCCAGAAATTCAACGTTAGCTTGACTTTATTAAGGATCCCAGTCCAAGTTATATCTTTTGCCTCTTTCTCCTTTACACCAATGTTTACTCCCAGCACTTTAATAAAATCCCTTGCTATCTTGAATGGAATCTCACACTTATTTGCATTGATATCCCCAACAAACATTATTTCCAGTCTTCTCTATATTAACTTTAGCACCCGATGCCTTACCATATATATCTATGATTCTCATAATGCTTCCAATGCTTCCTATATCCTTCACAGTGCAAGTAGTGTCATCAGCGTACTGATGTACAACACTGATACCACCACCTGGGATTCCGACACCCCTTACCTCTTTATTACTATTTATTAATGTAGCTAACGGTTCTGTAGAAACACTGTACAACAGAGCTGACAAAGGACAGCCCTGCCTTACTGACCTCTCTACAGGGAAAGTATCTGTTAACACTCCGTTACATTTGACACAACTTTTAGCCCCGCTGTACAACAGGTTGATCCAAGATACAAACTTTGGCCCAAAACCAAACCTCTCCATAGTCTGTAATAGGAAGCTATGCTCCACTCTATCAAAAGCTTTGTTAAAATCCAAACTTAATACTATACCGCCTTCATTTTTCATTTGATTAACAACATCTCTAATTGTACAAATTACATCTGCAACATCTCTTCCAGGTATACCGTAGGCTTGTGTTGATGCAATAATACTCCCAATCACCTTTTTCATCCTATTCGCTAACACTTTAGTCAATATCTTATAATCCGAATTTAGAAGACTAATAGGCCTATAATTTTCTAACTTTAATCTACTGCCCCTATTCTTGAATAAGATCGTTAACATACCAGTTGACATAGACTCGGGGATTTCCTTATTCTCTTCCATATAATGAAACACCTTCACTAAAATGGGTGCCAAAATATCTACAAAGACTTTATAGAACTCATTTGTTAAACCATCCAAACCCGGACTTTTATTGCCTTGAGTGTTAACAATTGCTTCCTTGATTTCCATAATCGAAATCTCTTCATCACACATCATTCTATCTACCTGAGATACTTTGGCACTAATTGTATCCAACACTTTTCAACACACACTTTATCTACATCATTCTTTTTGTAAAGATTTCTGTAAAAGGATTCAACTGTATCTAAGATCTCAACAAAATCGTTTACCTTTACACCTTTTTTCATCTTCCAACTCTACAATGTAACTCTTAGTTTGTTTTCTTTTTCAAGCCCCAAAAAAGGATGTACATTTCTCTCCCTCCAAAGCGTACTGTGCCCTACTCCTAACAATAGCACCCAAACATTTCTTTTTTCATAACGACCCAGCTCTGCATGGATTTTCAAATAGTTCACAACATCATAGTCCGGATCAGTATCAGCCTTTTTCAAGTTCATGCAACATCCTATTTCTAAGCATTGTTTCCTTCTGCTTATCTAACCGGTTGTGATTTCTAGCATACCTAATACTCCTGTTTTTTACTTTTCCTTTCACTTCCTCCCACCATAAACACACATTCTCTTTTAACAGTACATTAGACATTTCATCATTACTACATTCAACAATTTCATTTCTATATCCTTCCTCCTTTAACAGACTGGCATTTAAACACCAGACACCTCCCCCTCTCCTCTCCATGTCACGATCGTCGTAAAGGAGAGTAGACCAAGGCGCAGCGTGTGAAATGAACATGACTTTATTATATTAAAGTATCTAAATAACAAACAAAACACGACTCGTGAAGTCCACGGTTACACTGACCGCATAAGGAACAAAAACCCACAAACACAAGGTGAAGACACACAGTTTAAATATGGCTCCCAATCAGAGATAACGAGCCGACAGCTGACACTCGTTACCTCCGATTGGGAGTCACTCAATACAAACATAGACATCGACAACCTAGACACCCAACATAGAACATGAACACATAGAATGCACACACCCTGGCTCAACATAATGAGTCCCAGAGCCAGGGTGTGACACTCCACACCAAAACCCATTTGAAATGACATTACTGCGTGATCACTATATGCTGTAAAGTTATATGACATCTTCTTAACATGCTGCACCAATTCTTGTTTTGCTAGACATAAATCAATTCTGCTTTGTTTTAATTCCTTTAGCACCACCTGCCTTCTAGAAAACACTATTCTGTTTGGATTTTCAGCCCTCCATATATCTACTAGATTCTCCTCATTCATAAGTTTCCATAATGCATTTCTAGAAGAGTCATATCTGAATCTAGCACAACTAGAGGCATCCATTCTACTACACCTCACATTAAAGTCTCCTATCAATATACAGTTTTCTGAGCACAGTGTTTTTTAAGTTGTGAAACATTTCTCTCCTTTCAGATTCAATGTTTGAAGCATAAACATTGATTAAACGAAAAACTACATTTGCACTTCAAATTCAATTGCAATAAGTCTGCCATCATTGTCAGCATATATTTGTTTTACATTTTGAACCACATCGTTTTTTATCAAAATAGCCACACCACATGTTTTATCACTTCCATGACTACAAAAATTAAATCAGACCATTTACTCTTAATCTCCTGTATTTTGGAATCTGTCCAATTGGTCTCTTGAAAACACAATATGTCTGCCTTAACAGACACTAAAACCTGCTCAAATTTGCTCATGTTTCTCAAACTGTTACCATTTAGGGATGCGACTGTAATCATTATTAATGTGTGCAGAGGTATAATCAGAGCAAAGCAAGTCCTTTCAAAACCTACTTTTTCTTTTTCCAAATCCCATCATCTCCCTAGTTTTGACAATGACCTCTTATTTTTTTGCAAACAACTAATGATCCTCACTATCTATTTCATCCTCCGTCTCCTGATTTGGAGCGGCAGGGAAGCCTTTTGAAAAGTGCGCTTTAACAGTGCCAGTGACTTCAGTGGACCCAGCTTGCTCTTTGGTGTAATTTTTACACACGCTTGAAACTGGCTCAGGCACCTGAGAAGCACCTTGCACCATCTCTACCTGTGTATGTATTTCACCCATCATGTGCTGCTGTTCCACCTTGTCAGCAGCAGAGACCAAAACTGCGTCTCGTGTTTTGCCAGAAGACATTACAGGCTCTTCAGGCATATCTGCCACTGTCTCTGAAGTCACACTCCCCATGTCACTCTCTTTTTCTAACTCCATAGACACACTCCCCTCATCTTCCTCCGAAGTGAGGTCCATTGTTTGCAAAAGTAAGTGATCCTTTCCCTTCTTACAGCTACATCTAACTTTCGGTCTGTCACACATTTCACACACATTACCTATGTTCAAACATTCTCTGGCATAATGCCCTTGTTCACTACATTTATGGCAAGTGAATTCTGGACATTCCTTAAGTATGTGCCCCGGCTGAATACATAGTCTACATACCTTCACTTGATTGTCATGGATTACACGAAAATATTCAAATGGAGGCTGGTATGGCCGTAAGCAAGGGAACAACTCTTGGTACACTATATAAAGTCAATGTGTCACTCACTCTGAAAGGGACACAGAAACGTATCCACTTTGTGACACAAACTGAAGAAGCTCAACCCTTGCTTACATTTCCAATATATATGTATATATATATATATTAAAGTCTTGTTGGGGGGGGGGGGAGAGGGCATATCCTATGTTGATTTTTAACAAGTTCATTGACTAGGGCCCTATAAAATAGGCGTTGCGGACCGAATCACGGAATCCAGACATTAAACCGAAATTCAACAATATTCAAACATTTATTGAACTTAGTAAGAAATCAACTAAATCTATTCAACTTGTTAGAAAACGCATTCATTTGCCCAAGTCAATCATAAGACATGAACAAAATGCATCAGTGATTCGTATTTCCATGAACTTTCTGAAACGGCACAGGAATGCCCCTGTCTGTGTGCATGTGTGCGGTGTGCGCGTATGTCTACACTTTGTGTAGCCGTTAGCGATGATGCTAATGATAACCTTCTTCTGGTAGGGAAGGAATGGCTTTCCCCAAAACCTTCGCAAGTAAATGTTAACTACAAAGTAGCCTATGCCTGCATGGCAGAATTATACCGTGATCATTTGCATCACTCCAGTGGCCATTTGTTCTACAGCAACACCGCTTAACCAAACAAAGGTCTCTTCCTGGTGCACGCTTGCATTTAAGGGTAACTACACCCCAAAATCTAAATGTCTTACATTTTTCCCAGACCTCACAAATGGTCACCTGATAGGGTTTAAACATTGTTGTGGACATAGAACATCCAATTGTGCTGTTTTGCTATTAAAAAGGTGTACTTTTGAGAGCGAAAACCTGCCAAAAGAGGGACAAACGGTCAACGGGGAAATCTAAACGGAGAAAAGGGAACTTGGGAATTAACAGAATCAGGCAAAACATTGAAGGGATTTTATAGTGCCCTAATGGACTACAGACATTGACTGTCTCCTAGACTAAAAACAAAGGCTGCATGTACTGCCTATATTTTGAGGGAAACACACTGTCCATTATTTGATTTGATCAGGGCAGGGCAGCACACACAAACTGCATTTAGTCCAATAACAATCCATGATATTATTAGGGTGATAAATAAAAGGCAGTTGCTCCATGACACAAGAGCACGCTCTACTGGGACAAAAGCTTACAGCACCTGGTATTCCCAGGCGGTCTCCCATCCAAGTACTAACCAGGCCCGACCCTGCTTAGATTCCGAGATCGGACGAGATCGGGCGTATTCAGGCTGGTATGGCCGTAGCGAGGGAACAACTCTTGGTACACTATATAAAGTCCATGTGTCACTCACTCTGAAAGGGACACAGAAACGTATCCACTTTGTGACACAAACTGAAGAAGCTCAACCCTTGCTTACATTTCCAATATATATATATATATATATATATTTGAGTCTTGTTGGGGGGAAGAGGGCATATCCTATGTTGATTTATGACAAGTTCATTGACTAGGGCCCTATAAAATAGGCGTGCTATGGACCGAATCACGGAATCCAGACATTAAACCGAAATTCAACAATATTCAAACATTTATTGAACTTAGTAAGAAATCAACTAAATCTATTCAACTT